>NC_056743.1:237740993-237780993 GCF_019279795.1 Protopterus annectens | reverse complement strand
ATATGGGTTTTAATAAAAATACATAATGGTTTATATTTAACAAAATTTTATATACATAATACATAATAAAAATATTTTTAAATTATGATTTTACAATAAAATAATAAAACAATTTTTTTTGTTATTAATAATAATTTTACATTGTTGTTGTATTTTTTTTTATTTTATGTATTTTTAAAACAATAATATTAAAATTAATAATATATTTTTGATTTTTTTTAATTTTTCATTTTTTTTTAAAATTTTATAATTTCCTTTTGGTTTTTATTATTAATATTTATATATGTATATAAAATAAATATAATATATAATATATATGTACAAATATATAATAATAATATAATATATGATTAAAAATAAATCAAAAATACACTGTTTCATAATAAATAAAATTTTTTTTTTTAAATTTTAAAATTTTTTTTTTTTGGTTTTAAATTTTTTAAAAAAGGGGAAAAAATTTTTTTGAATATTAAAAATTTTTATATATTATATATATTGTGATAATAAATATAAATTTTTTAAAGGTTTTTTTGTCATTTTAATTTTTACATTTTATGTAATAATAATAAAAATAAATAAAAAAAAAAATATTTTAAAATTAATAAAATATATAATATTAAAATATTTTAAAAATATATATTAATATTATATATATTTTGAAAATTTTAAAAAAATTTTTTATGACAAAAAAATTTGGGTTTTAAAAAAAAAACAAATATAACAAAAAATGTTTTTATAAAAAAATAAATTTTTTAAAAAAAATATAGTGTAAAAAATAGAAAATTATTTTTAAATTAAATTTAAATTTTTATTAAAATAGTAAAAATATAGAAATATATATTTTTAAATAAAAAAAATAGATATTTTTTATATAAATTTATATAAATTTTGAAATATATATAGTATTTTAAAATATGTTGTATATATATATTGTATGTATAAAATATATATGTGATATATATGTATGTTTTAAAATAATATATATATATATATTATTTTATATATGAATATAAAATATTTTATGTTATTGTATTTTTATGGTTTTGTACATATTTTTTGTAAAACCCTTATATAATAAATTTTGTTGGTTGGGATAAAAATTGTATTTTATATTAAAATTATATATATATGTAATTTTGTGTAATTTTAAATATATTGTTATATATAATTGTATAAAATAATATATAATATAAATATGTTGTAATATATATATTAATACAAAAATAAAAAATTAATTAATATAAAATAATATGTTAAAATAAATAAATAAAAAATGATAATAATAAATAATTTTATAATATTATTAAAATAAAACACTAAAAAAATTAAAAATAAATAGAAATATTATAATACATATTATATATTATATATATATTTTATATATATATATAAAAAATAAAAATATACATTTTTTTTGAAAAAATTTTTTTTATTTTTTTTTATTTTTTATTTTTTGTATTTTTTATTTTTTATTTTTTTTTTTATATTGTATATATATAAAAATTTTATTTTTTATATATATATATATAATTTTTTATATATATAATATATGTAATATATAATTTTATATATATTATATAATATTATTATGTATAATAAAAAATTTTTTTAATTTTTATATAATATATATAATGTTTACATAATTTTTTATATAAATAATATATTTTTATATATATAATAATATTTTGTTTTATAATATATATAATGATATATATAATATAAATATTTTTTATGATTTTTTTTTTTGAATTTTTTTTTTATTTTTTTTTTTTTTTTAATTTTGTATGAAAATTTTAAAACATACAAAGTGCATGTATGTATTTTCATATTTTATATTTTTTATTTGGTTTTATATATAATTTTTTTTTATGAAAGTATATTTTAATTTTCATGATGTATTAAAAATATATTATGTATAAATATATTTTAAAGAAAAAATATATATATATAAAATTTTATATATATATATATATATATATATGTATAATATTATATATAATATATGTATTATATATATATATATATATGTATATATTATTATTATATGTATGTATATTTTATATTTTTTTTTATATATATTTTTTTTTATAAAATTTTTATATTTTATAAAAAATAAAATTTTTTATATGTTGTTTTTGATATATTTTTATATTTTATATATAATATATATATATTAATGTAATAATAATTTTGTATATATATATATATATATATATATAATAATTATAATATATATATTATAAAATTTTATATAATTAATTTTATATTATATATATATATTATATATAATATTTTATATAATAATATATATATATAATAATATGATATATATATATTAAAATAATATTTTAAAAATAATATAATGAATAATAAATATATAATAATATATATATATAATATAAATTTTATAATTTTTAAATTAAATAAATGATAATTTTATAATTATATATGTATATATATGTATATATATATATATATATATATATATATATAATATATAAAATTTTTATTTTTTATATATATATATATATATATATATATATATTTTTAATTTTATATTTTATAATATATATATATATATAATATATATAATATAAAATATATAATATGTTTATATATAATATATATATATATAATAATAATAATAATATATTATAATATATAATATATGTATATATGTTAAAATTTTAAAAATATATATTTTTAAAATATAATAATATATATATATATGATATAATATATATTTCAAAGTATAATAATATATATATGATAATATATATATATATGTATAAATAAAAATATAATAATGATATAATAATTTTAAATATAATAATATAATATATTATAATATTTATAATATAATAATATTTTTAATAATATGTATTTTTTAATGTTTTATATATAACAATTTAAATATTTAACCATAAATGTTTTTAAAAAAAATATATATAATTTTTAAAATAATATAATATATATATATATTTTAAAATATATATATATATATATATATTTTAAAATAATAATATAATAATTACAAAATTTTAAATAATATATATATATATGATAATATATATAATATATATATATAATATATTATATGTATATAATAATAATATATATGATATAATTTTAATTATTAAATAAATATATATATGTTTTATTTTAATAATATTTTATATATAATTTTAAATATGATATATAATACATTTTAATTTTTAAAAGATTAAAATATAAATAATGTATTAAAAAACAAACTATTTTATATAAATATAAATATGATAATTTTAAATAATAATTAAAAATGATAAACATAATATATATAAAAATATAATATAATATAAAAATATTTTGCATATTTTTAAATAATATAATATATATGTATTAAATATATTATATATATTAATTTTGTATATATATTATGATATATATTATAATTATATATATATGTATATAATATTATGTATATATTTTATAATATATATAATATGTAATATATATATTATAATATGTTTTATGTATATATATAATATGTATATTATTATATAATATATAATAATATATATATTATGTATAAAAAATAATATGTATATATTATATATATAAATATAAAATAATATATATATATATATATATAATATATTATAATATATATATATATTAATTAATATTATAAAATATATAAATAAATAATGAAAAATAAAAAAATAAATATATGATATATATTATATATTAATATAATATAATTTTGTATAAAATAACCATAATCACACCAAAAACACAAAATCGGGGAAAATATATAATATATTTTGAAAATTAAAATAGAAAATAATATAAAAATATTTAAGAAATTTATATATAATTAGGATTTAATAATGTAGATTATTTTATATATATAATATTAAAATAAAATATATATATATATATATATAAGTATATAAATATAATATAATGGGTTTATGATTTGGGGGGAAAAAAAAAAGGGAGGGGGCATAATTAGTTAAAAAAGGGGGGCGGGGAAAACAAGAAGAGCGGAACCAGGGGTTAGAAATAATAAAAAAAAAATAAAAAAGGGGTGGGAATGGGGAAAGGGTGTGTTTTTTTTAAAAATTTTTGGGTAATTTAAAAGGGGGGTTTTGGGTGCGAGGCGGTTTTGTGTGGGGATTGGGCGGTTGTGGGGGTATGGGTTGTGGTTTGGGGTTTTATGTTACCCCTGATTTTTATTTAATTTGTGTTGGTATATGGGGATATTTAATTTAAATGGTTTTGGAGGAAAAATAGTATAGTGGGGATTATTATAATTTATGTGGGTTTTGGATTTTGGGGTTTTGTTTTTGTTTTGTAATGGGGTGTTTTGTTTTAAATTGTTTATTTGGGGTATTATGGGGTTTGGGTTTTGTATTATTTGTTTTTGGTTATGTTTTTTTTTATATTAATATTTGTTATGTTTGCTTTTGTGTGGTTTGTATTATAAACCCTATATATATATATATTATATATATATATATATATATATATTTTTATATATTTTATATATATATATATATATAAATATGTTTTATTTTATAAAATTTTATGTTGTATAATTTATATATATTTATATATTTATGTATTTTTTTTTTATTTTATTATATATATACATTTTTTATGTATTATAATATATGTATATTATTTTATATATTTATGTTTTTATTTAAAATAAATATGTATATATTATATATATATATATATTTTGTATATATATAAAAATAATATATATATAATATCATAATATATAATAAATATATATATATTTTTATATATTATAATATATATAATAATATTATATATATTAAAATAATATAATATATTTATAATATATGATAATATATAATATAATATATCATAAAATAATAATATATATATATATAAAAAATGTATTATATTTAAATCTTTAAAATTTGGAAATAAAAATAATTTTTATTAATAATATAATGTGGTTTTATTTTTAAAATTTTTAATTTTGGTTTTTTCCCTTTAAATTTTTTTATGTTTTTCATATTTTTTAAAATTATTTATATTGCATTTATTATTTTTTTTTTATATTTTTTTATTTTATGTGTGGTTTTTTTATGTTTTTTTTATAAATTTTTTATGTTTATTCATTTTTTTTCATTTTGCCTATTTATAAATTTTACATATACAAATGTTTTATTAAAGTATAATTTTTATAATATATATATATATGTTTATATATTTTGTATATATAAAATTATGTATATATATATATTAAATAATAAAAAAAAAATATATTTTATATATAAATTTTCAAAAAATAATTTTTATGGATAATATTATTTGTATGATGTGTTTAAAAAATTTTAAAGGTTTTATATTATTAAAGTTTTTATTAAAATAAAATAATAAAATTGGGATATAATATAATATTTTATTAAATTTTAATTTAATTTTATATATATATATTACAACATTATATATATATATATATTATGAAACATAATAACATTTATAATATTATTAAAATAATTAAAGTTGCATATATAAAATATTAATATATAATTTTTAAAAACACAAACAAAAACAATACAACAAATAAACATAAAATACATATAATATATAAAGTAAAAATAAAACATGTAAAAAAATTAAATAAAAAATAATATTTTTAAAAAATATAATAAAAATGATTTTATATATATATATAAAAGTATAATTTTTTAATATAAATATATGTTTTTGATGTATTAAAATAATATAATGGTTTTATTAATATAAGGAATATATTTTTATTTTAAAAATTTTGCATGAAAAATAAATTTTTAATATATAATATTAATATTTTTAAAAAATAATATATTATTAAATAATAAATAAATTAATAATAATAATATATATTAATATTATGTTGGGATATATAATATATATATAATATATAATGTATATAAAATACATATATATTTTATATTATGTATTATATAATATATATATGTTTCCCTGTATATATATGTATATATTTTGTATATATATATATATTATATATGTATGATGTATATGTTTTGTATGATATATATAATATATTATATATATATAATTTTTATTATTATGAAAAGTATATTTTTATAAATATATATATATACATGTATGTATTAAAAATATATTATTTATATATAATATATAATTATAAAAAATATTAAATAAAATGTATATATATATAAAATATAAAATGTGCATTATATAAAATGTTTTATTATATATATGTTTTTATATCATATATATATTTTTATTTTATGTTTTGTATATATAATATATAAAATTTATATTGTGTATGTATAAAATATATATATAAAAATATTATATAATATATAATATATATATTTTAAAAATATTGTATTTGGGAAAAGTAAATGTATTAACAAAATATGTAAAACAAAATTTAAAAATAAATTTGTAATTCCCCTTTGGGGAAAATTAAAATTTAATGGGGTTTTTAAAATATGAAAAAAATAAATGTTTGGATGAAAATTTTTTAAAATTTGCAATTCATTATATTCTGTTTTTTTAAATTTTCAAAATGGGGGCAATAAAGGTTTCCAAAAAGGGGTTTTGGGGTTTCTGGTCCCTTTTCTTGATTTGTAAGTTGGGGGGAAAATAATATGGTTTAAAAGTTTTGGGGGTTTGGAACATTTGGAGGGGTTTCAAGGGGAAAATTTTCCAATTTTTTTTTTGAAAAATTTTTAATGGAAACAGTGGTTATTGGGGTTGTTTTCTTTTCCTTGGGCTTTTTGTGGAGTTGGAAAGATAATGAAAGGTTAGAAAAAATTTGGGGTTGGTTTCAAAATTTTTGCAAGGGGTGAGAAGTTTCCTTTTTTAAATGGGTTTGTGGAAAAAAGTTTCATTTGTATGTTTTTCTTTTCTTACTGTTTTTGAATGGAGTTTGTATATTTAAAAGCCCAAAATGGGGGGTTTCAGAGGGGGCCCCCAAAAAAAATTTTTTGGTTTTTTGGTTAAAAAAGTTTTGAAATTTTTTGTCAAAAGGTTTTCATTAAATTTTTTCCCTTTCTTTTATGAAAGTGGGGTTAGTAAATTTTTTAACATTTGGGGGGCAAATACCCTTTGGGGGGAAAAAAATTTTTTAAGTTTTGGGCAAAAAATTTTTTAAAAAATTTTTAGAAATTTTTAATCAAATTTTTCAAACCCTTTCGGTTTAATAAAAAATTTTTCCCCCCCAAAAAAAAAACCCTTTTTCAAAACCCCAAATGAAAAGAAAACTCAAAATTATTTAAAAATTTTTAAATTTTAAAAACTCTTTTCTAAAAATTTTTCGGAAAAAATTCTTGGAAACAAAACCCAAAAAATCCAAATTGAATATCCCCAAATTTTTTCAATTTTTATTTTAAAGATTTTAAAACAAATTGCTTGCAAAAAATTTTTCATTTTTTTTGTGGTTTTGTTTTGTTTTTAAAATTTATTATAAATATTTTAATAAATTTTATTAAATTTTTTATTTTTTTTTTTTTTATATATATATATATATATATATATATATATATATATATATATATATAAATATGTGTGTGTGTGGACCCTAGAGTTAGAATATATAGTAATGGGGGTGTGGGGGGCAAAGCCCCCTACATATCATAAACATTTTACAGTATACAGATGCATTCTTACAAGTGCAATGAATAACTATTTCCAAAAAAACATTATAGAACCCCAGTATGTGGGGGGTGTCGCCCCCCCACCACCCCCTTACTATATATTCTAACTCCAGGGTCACTCTACAGTGGGGAATAGGCCATATATCATTGTCGATGAAATGAGTGTCAGTGAAATGAAGTGTCAGTGATGTTAATGGTATCAATCAACACTCCTCGATTGCCAGACCAGTTGCCTGGTCAATACTAAAAATATTTTGAAAATCTAAGCCGGATTAATATATAACACAGTGCTCTATTAACTATTTCTTCAATCTGCTGCACCTACAAGATGTGCCCTGAGGTTAATGCAAATACTGGATCAGAATCTTTGCCCTCTCCAGTTTCCCTCAATAGGACTGCCGAGCCTATCCAGGATATCAGCTTAACCGCACACTTCATCAAAATATCCTGCTAGTCTCTGTCTTTGACTACCCAACTATGAAACCAGCTGATATTCCATGGTTATGATTAAGAGGTGAGCATGCCCTGATGCCACATTACCTAAAAGCACACCAATCAAAACTGCCCCAACACATAAAATCTAGTAGAGCAGCAGTCATTGCAAATATTTCATGATGGTCACATGTGACAAAGAAACTTTGCATTAACAAGGGCAAAATCTCAATAACCGGGATCTGCCTTTGCTTCTATTACCTTTCCTGAAGCCTGTTCCATATTTTTCTTACCCTAACTATTGCCCAATACTTGGCATACTCAACCAGATCATGTGCCTGGTATGTGAATCTCTGTCTTCCATATGAAACCTAATGGTTCTGACTCCATCACATTCTTGTCACCTGTGCACTATCTTGCCAACACCTCAAGTGAATGTCACCTCCTCTAATGTGTAAGAAAAAGTAAGAACACCTAAATGTCCTCCATAGCCAAGTGTAGATGTTCCAGGTACTTGGTGCCCAGGGCTCTTTTATCAACCAACCTTAGTCCACTGAACAGTAGTGAAGCTAGGGTGGGGTGAAGGGGCAGCCTTTATCAGTTTGCACAAAATCTTAGGGACTGCAACTGAATAATCCCGATCTCTCTCTAGTGTTAACGTATTGCATTTGAATTTAAGCATTGCAGAGCATCACTTGTGGTAGAAATGTACAAATGTGAGAGGTTTTTTTACTTTTTTGGAGGGGGTGGCACTAAGTGTAAAAACAGCTAGCTATACAGTATCTCTGCTACTGATCCAATTCCCAAACCTTCTCTGAGAAAGTGATCTGGCAGATCTGCACAAAGGAAAGAGAATGGCTATCTGAAATGAAATTCAGTCTAGCAGGAAAACATCTTGCAGAAAAATTGTTAAATTTCAGAAACTAAAACACTAACCATATAAGCACCGGCTATACTCTGCCTGCTTAGAAAGCCTGTCATGCAAGGTAAGCACCAATACTTAATTATCTGTGCATGATTCTAAGATGTTGCTACCTTCCAAGTCACCCTGCCAAAATATGGTGCCATTGACTTCTTTCATAAATACTTTCAAAATGTTCATGTCCTCCGGGAACCACCTAAGTAAATTAACTCTATGATGTTTTTGCATGTTTCTTTTAATTAGTACTACCAGCAATCTGCTGAAAGTCCTGTCTGGATGTATTGCTCTGCATGCAAATTTTAATAACCCTGGCAGTTATATAACATCCCTCACTATATATTTTTTCTCCTGACAAATTAAAATCATGCCTGTTGCTCAAAGCTCATAATTTACCTTGTGGCAAACAGTAAACCTTTAAAACAGATGTCCAATTCCAGTGTCAGAAAACAAATCACTGTCAATAACCTGTACCTCGAACTTCACTGCAGCTGATGGTGCCCCCACTTCATTGTACAAGTGCTGAAGTGAGATAACAACTTTATACTTCCTGCTTTCCCCCACTGTCAAGATATCATCTAAATAATATACTGCTCTCCTCCACTTTCCCATATCCACTGCGAAGGTATACTACATTTCTCAGGTATGGAACATGTGTCATTGGCATATCAAAGTAGTATCCCCACCAGGCATTTTCCTAACAAATGCCTGTCCCGCTGTTATTCTCGCAGTAAATGAAAGGCTGATTCTGTATCCAAGTCTGCAAGGCTTGAATCGTGAATTATCCTGGTGACTTTAATCACATTATCCAAGAAAGCATATTCTAAGACAAACCTCCTGCTATTAAGTGAGAACCTGGCAAAAAGTCCCCATAAACCCTGAGAACACTGCTGCCTATGCAGAACTGTTCACAGAAACACTGTACAAACATGTTAATAGCTGCATAGAGGCAGCTGTACCCACCAGGAAGAAGTACAGAACTAACTCAAAAAACACACCTCCCTGGTGGAATCACCAAATCAATAGGCTGTATAACAGAAGGAAGAAAATCATGGCAAAAATTAGGAGCTGCAGCACCCAGCAGGATAAAAGCACTCTTATCAAACTAAACTAACAACTCTGAGGACAAATAGTCTACCAAAACCAAATTTGATGCAAGTTTGGCCTCCCAGGCCAAGGACAACCACAAAGCTATGTCCAAGACCTCAAAGGCAATACATAATTGTGTGCAGAGGTCATTGTAAATGAAGCCACCTATACAGAGACAGAAGATATAGCAAACCACCTGGCTGATAAATTCAGCACCATTACCCCTCTCTCCCCCTCAACCTTCCCTCAGGAAATATGAAATATAACTCCACCTACTATCACTAGGGAACAAGTCCATAATGCTCTCTCTAAGACCAAGAACACTGCATCTTTGGCCCAGACAATATCCCAGGATGCCTTCTAAATAGCATAAAACATGATCTATCAGGGCCTCTAGAATTACTATTCAACTATAGCCTCCAAGCAGGCTTCGTGCCTCATGAATGGGGAAAGGCAACAGTCATCCATCTACACAAAGGTGGGCCATCTACAGACCCTGGAAACTACAGACCCTTAAGTCTCACTAGTCTTATATGTAAAGCCATGAAAAGAATTATCATTAAGATGATCAACAGAAATGTAGTAAACCTCCAGACTCTGGACCCAATCCAGTTTGATTTCATCAAGGGCAGATTATGTCTATTCAACCTGGTGGACTTCTTTGAGAAGGTCACCAAAGCAATGGATGATGGCAAAATCATTCACACTGCCTACCTTGACCTGGCCAAGGCATTTGACACAATACCCCTCTCAGAAACTGCTGACAAACTCGAGGTTAGGTACAAACCCATGAGTCACCCAGTGGATAGCCAACTGGCTCACAGACAGGACCCAGGAAGTTAGAATTGGGGAGTCCATCTCTATAGAGAGGCCAGTTGCAAATGGAGTCCCTCAGGGATCAGTCTTTGGACAGCTCCTTTTTAGCATTTGCTTCCCAGAATTCAAGGCCAATGTCACCGATCTCTGGCTGACTAAATTTGCAGATGATTGCAAATTAGGAGCTGTCATAGAACCTCACACTGACACAAGGAGGGGCTGATGCAAACAAACAACTGGTGTCAGAGCCATGGACATAATAGTATTCTTTGGGAAGTCCTCCATCCCTGGTGTCAGTCTCCTATCTAGGACAGGTGCCAGTCTCCGATCTAGGACACAACAGAAGAGTCTTTGTGGGTTATGTTTAAGCAGCTTTATTTTATACAAACACATCACTAAAGAAGATTACTGACTTTAACTTGAGTAACTTCTATACAAACTAACAACTGCGATCTTGCATGCTCTCTCCCTGGCTGCTCTTTCGAAATGGTACTAGGGATTGCACATGTCTGGAATTTATACATGCACATATAGCCTTGACATGCTTCTTAAAGATATAGCTCACACATCACTTGCACTCTAATCTACACCTGGAAACTATCATATTGACAACACACCCCTAGAGTTGACCCAGTAGTCAATGACTTAGAGACACGCATAGATAGTAATCTAGCTTTTGACTATCATGTGTCTACAGTGGTGAGGAAATCATTCTGTATTGCACAACTTAATACAGGCCATAAGTAAAATGTCCTATGCAGACTGCCCCAAGGCCCTATCCCTGTATTCTGTCTGCTGCAGGCTTTTCAGGGGAGATCCATGCCTGGCATACAGGGCATTGTCAGACCCCACTCTGATGGACCTCCTGCATATCCACAAAACAAACAGTACCAGAATTACCAATTCTAAAAACTTAAACCTTGGCTGTGATATAAATCGTACCTACTGGAGTGATAGGTATGTATCCCAGAGACAACCCCGTCTGTGGAACAGGCTCCCCATCCATGTGAATCAGAGTTCTTCCCTTACCCAATTCATATGCAACTTGGACAATTGGATGGGAAACCAGAAATTCATCCTTGGTTTGGCACCTATGTCTCTAATGGGCACAGGTACCCTGTAAATGGTTAATCTCCCAGATCCCTGCTTACACTTATCAAGGGTATCAGAACCTGTCAGAAATTTGGGATGCATGGCTAGGCTTAAAAAGGGCCTTGTGGTCATTAGCCTAGTAAACACCTATCAACCTATGAAACTATATTGCACATTTGTAGCCTTCACATCTATCCTTTTACAGATTGACCCAATTCTTTGATAAGAAAGTGGTGCATCAATCAAAGCTCACCTGGGTATTTTTGGCACTAGCCCAATGTAATATCTTAAAAATGTAATGGCTGTACCCCCAATGGTCCTTCCAACAATTCAGCAACCTCTCCCTTACCTAAAAGTGACATAAATATGTCTTCCCTGTCATTGACTGACTTTTACTGCATAGCATCCCTGCAATTGAATATTCAGCTTTCAGGGAGGACCCCAATCTAAACCACACTACTAATAAATCTGCTGCCTCTCTGTTAGGGTACCTCAAAATATAGGCATACAAAACTTTTCATTTAAGTAGAGTTTGCAGTTTCTGGTCTGTACAATCTTGATCTTGTAAAACTACCCCACTGTTACTTTGAAAAGATCCCTACTACCTGCTTCATACAATGTTAGAATTATACCCATTGGAGCCACAATGGTTCCCATTGGGGCCATCCTACACAACTGTCATCTGCTGCCAAAATTCCAATTGCTTTCCTCTAAAAACACTTACCTGCAGGATGGGGACGTCTACAACAGGAACATGCATGGTTAAATTTGCAGTTTGCCTAGTTACATCTGGACGTACTAAATGCCAGGCATTGCTTGGTTTTGATTTAATCTCAAATTTCTCGATTTAGTGGGTATAAATCCACTGTCCTGCCTGCCAATCATGCATCTTGTGGTGCAAGTTTGATCTAAAAGAGTCTTTATCAGTTGCCAACAACCTCTTGAAGTCTGACCAAATAACAGCCATGTATAGGTGCATCCCCAATAATGAAACATTGAGTTGACATAGTTTGTATAGTTCATCACTGCTAGGGAATAATTACATTTATTGTGTATGCTTTATGGTGATGCCCTGTTATGAGATCACACAGTAGACATTTATTTCTTTTATGTCCTTTAACTATACCTGTATCAATTACTATACATTTTTAATACATCTGTGCATCAATACGTTCTTATAAATGCTTATTTTGTTGAGTGATCCAGGAAAGGTTGTATAAATCAACAAGACTGTGTTAGTAAAAGCTATATATTAAAGAGGAAGTGATTTTGCTGTCCTAGAGCAATACATGTTAAGAAGCTAAGATTATACAAAACATTTAAAATGGTTTTCTGGCTTACATAGTAAAATGCAGTTTTCAGACATTGCCAGCATTCGTAGTCATTTGTGAAGTATGCAATCACTGTCGCTGACCTCTTTATATACAACAGCAGTATTTTGTGGGGGGGTTCCACGGAATAACCTTCCTGTCAAACTGCCTACTTACAGTACTAGCATAATTCAGGATTCATGGGCATCCAAACTCCACAAGTGTGGGGCGGGGCAGACCACCAAAGCTGTTGCGTCTGTGCTTCATTGCTATGGCACACACTTATGTCTTCCAATGTTTAGAATCTGTGCAGGGTGAAAATGAGTTACTTTTACCAGGTACAGATAACTGATCTGCACATGTATGCTTGTGTGTCACTGTGTGAGTGTGAGCTGAGGCACAGTGTGTGAATGGGTCCATCAGTGTCTGTGCAAGAATGACTATTGTGTGTCCTAATGTGCAAGTGTGTGTGCGTGTCTGGGGATAGGAGATCAGTGTCTCGACGGTGCAGGTGATCAGTGCTACAAAGCATAGTAGTGATCCATAATCATGTTAATGTCTGAGTAATGACATGTTCCTCTAATGTGATGCTCTGTAGAAAATTTGGATGATTATGAATTGGTACATAGCACTGCAGCACAAATTAATCAATCAGTTCACAGTAATATGTGATATAGCACAAATGAGTATGAATACCAGCTTTTGTTTCCCTTTTTTTTCGTTAAACACACCCTCCCATACAACAAAGTGCATCACAATCAATGAACAGCATATCTGGGCATTATACACAGTTCATACAAAATATATATACCCAAAAAACTGAATTATTTTGTATGCTTCCTGTACCCTTGAGTAGTACACATAACAATAATGCCATAACCGATACCAAAGTCAAAATAAATGTTAAAGCAAATGGATGTTATCTTTTTTTAATTTTTATTAAAATCATTTCTTAAGGATACAATTATTAACAGAAAACTGAGCATATTTTTTGATATTAAAGATAAAAAACAGAAACACTAATATATAAAATCAAAAAAAGACAATGAACTATGTGCATCGATGTCCACTATACTATAAATAAAGTTAAAACAAGTGAATAAGATTGGATTAAAACCTTTAAGTTATTCATTTTCTAATAAATCAATTATATTCATCCATTGAATATACACTCCTGTATTCCTAGAAGATCTAGACTTAATTGTCATCGGTTCTAACTTGGATACCTCCAAGAGAAGATCTTTAAAGTTTTGAAAGGAGGGGATTTTTGATGATTTCCAATTTCTAGTATTTTTTTCCTGGCTATGGGCAGTATAGACCAAAGAAGTGAATATTTGCTAGTTTTAACACAAGTTGTGATTGGAGAATTAAATAAAATTAATTTAGTAAGAAGAAAGTTATCAGTAAATCTTGCTTGCAAGAAATTATCTTCCCAGAATTTTTTCAAGTGCAAACAGTCATAGAAAATGTGTGACCAATCAGCATTCTGAACCTTCAAACATCTCCAACAAAGAATATTTTCTTTGTACATCTTATTTATGTTATATGGAGTGATTAAATATCTATTTAAGAATCTCCAGGTAAAGATTCTCCATTTATGTGATGATTTAGTTTTACCTGCTGATTGAAGAAAATTAAATTTATCTTTATCCTAAGGGTTATTATTATTAATGTCTGAGAAGTACTTCCAGTAATTATCGGGGAATATATCTAGATCTGATTTAATAGTTTTATATATATTTGAAAGGCTAATTTTAATTAAGTTATTCTGTTGAGTGATAATAAAGTATTGAATGAGTTTGGGAATTGAGTTTTTAACTGAAGAAGGTATTAAATCAAATTTATTTTTAATATAATTTCTAGCTTCTTGTAAGTCAAGCCATAATGATGAATCAAGGTCATTCTCTTCCAATAAAGTATAGGTGGATTGTAATTCATTATTTTTTAACATTTGATGCCAATAAATCAAATGTTTTTGCTCAAATATTGACATTTTATGAAAATCTGTAGAAAAAAATAACCCCCTGTGTGTATGTTATGGGGAAGATGAGGAATAACCAACCTTCATATGATTGAAATCTAAGGATTTTAAAATAATATTGATATAGTTTGATATAAATTTTTGGGTAGGGCAAAGAGTAAAATATTCCTTTAGTTTCCATATGAATGTGTTATTTACTAGATTTAACTTGGAGATCGTTATTTTGTTTTTAAGTTTTACAATGAAGATAGAATAAAATCTTTCCATTTTGCTGAGTAATTACTATCTATATAAATACTATTACTAAGGTATAAAATAGTTTTAATAACTGAGAAAATTTAATATATTTCTAAATTTGGAAATGCAATACCTCCATTATTCCAGCTATACATATAGTTTCATAGTATAGTACTAGGCTATCTGCCCTGGGGCATTTGTAAGCCTAGCCATAGTGATGTGGCTTTTGCCACCCCATGAAATGGTACAAAAATGTACAGAATAAATTTAGAATACTGTGCCTCTGTCTAGTAGTGACACAATGAAGGCCCCCTTATATAATAGAATTAGTTTACTGTGCCCCTGTCTAGCAGTGACACAGATGTGACCCCTGGGGTAAACTTACGATCTCCCATCCACTCATCAAGATTTCTCTTGAAGAGAGTCAGTGAGGGGCTCTGCCTAATATGAACTGGGATCTTGTTCCAAAGCATGGGAAGCCTCTGGGTTATGAATCTATCCCTCCAGCATGTCCTATTCATACTTGTGCCGAGGTTTGTCTTTAGCTCTCGTGGTCCTGATGGATTTGGATTTTTTGTGGTGGAGCATGTCCATCAGATCCTGATTGGACATGGCCTTGTACGTCAGGCAGAGATCACCTCTGAGCAGGCGGTATGCTACTGAATAGAGCTGAAGTTTCTTTAGTCTGACAGAATAAGACATATGTTGGAGACCCTTGATCCTCTTGGTGAGGTACTTTTGTGGTCTCTCCAGCTGTTGCAAATGCCGGGTGAGGTACATACCAAATGGGGCATTGTACTCTATCATGGGTCTGATGAGGGAGGAATATAGGGGTACAATGACATCCTTGGATCTGGATGTGAATCCCTTCATGATGAGGTGTGCAAGGTAGAATGTTTTTCTAACCACTTTGGCAACGTGGGTGTCAAATGAGAGGTCGCTGTCGACTTGGGTCCCTAGGTCTCTGATTACTTTTTCTGTACTCAGTGGATTGCTGTCTATGTGATAATTTGTGGGTACTTTGTTTTTCCCAAAGGGGATGACTATACATTTTTTGGCATTTAGTTTAAGGCCGTGACTCCGGCACCAGTTGTCCGTTTCTGTGAGGCCTTTTTGTAGGATGTGTGTGTCTGCTGGTGTATCGACTATGGCGCCTAGTTTGCAGTCATCTGCGAACTTTGTCAGCCACAGCCCTCCCATGTTTGCTTTAACATCTGAGAAATAAATGCCGAACAAGAGGGGTCCCAGGACAGATCCCTGTGGGACACCACTTGTGACTGGCTTTGAGTCTGACATTGCTCCAGCGATTTTAACTTTATGGGTTCTGTCCTTTAGCCAGTTTGCAACCCATCTAGTGACATAAGGGTTTACTTTTAAGCTGTTGAGCTCATCTATGATGCCTGAGTGGGGTATTGTGTCGAAGGCCTTAGCCAAGTCCAGGTATGCTGTATGGACTGCTTTGCCCTCATCAATGGCTCTAGTGACTGTTTTGAAAAAGTCAACCAGGTTTAAAAGGCGGGATCTGCCCTTTACAAAGCCGAACTGGGTGGGGTCAAGTGTCTGTAGGTCCCCTATGTCTCTGTTTATGAGTTCCATAATGATTCTTTCCATAGCTTTGCAGACCAGGCTGGTTAAGCTTATGGGGCGGTAGTTTCCAGGGTCTGTAGAGGCACCCCCCTTGTGGAGTGGGTCCACTGTTGCTGTACGCCAGTGTTCAGGTACATATCCCAAAGTAAGGCTAAGGTTAAATAGCATTTTTATGTGTGGGTTTAGCTCCTCTTGGAGTTCACGTAACACGCAACCCGGGATACCGTCAGGTCCCATTGATGCTGTGTTTTTTGCTTTGTTTAGGGCGGTTCTCACTTGGACATCTGAGATGATAGGGAGATTACATTCAGCTGGGATAAGTATTTCTTCTTTTGGGGGTGAAGGAGGGGTGAAATTTGCACTGAACCGGTCAGCCAGAACGTTGGCAATATCTGTGGGTTCAGTGTATTTTTTGTTGTTTTGAACCAACTCTGAGCATATCTGAGGGTTTCCGCCCAGGTTTCTAACATAGCTGAAGAAGGCTTTGTCGTTATCTTTAGTGTCCTTAGCGATTTTTCTCTCAAAGTTGGCCTTGGAAATTTTTATGAGAGAACGTAGTTTTCTGCTAATGTTGATCAGAGATGTCTTCCCTTCATGGGATTTTGCTCTGACGTGCAGTAGCCTCCTTCTTTTGTTATACAATTTGTTTATGGCTGAGGTCCACCAGACAGGACGCTTACCTTTGGTGGAGAGGGACTTGGATTTGTTTGGGATTGCATGATCCATGCATTCTTGGAGATGTCCATAGAAAGCATTTGTGAAGGATTTGGCATTGTGGGATATGGTATCCACTGGCACAGTGGGCTTAAAGGATACCATCTCAGTCTTAAGAAGAGTGAAGTCTGCTTTTGAGAAGTTTTTCACTGTGGTCTTTTGTGCTGGGGGTGGAGGTGGGATATGTATATCCAGGGTGATTAGTTTGTTGTCAGATCTCACTAGTGAGGGGTATACTTCCGGTGTGGAGCATTTTGTCCCCATGTTTGTGATGATCAGGTCTAGTATATTATCTCCCCTAGTGGGAGAGGTGACTAGTTGTTCCAGTGCATTTGAATTTATGAATTCCAGGAACCTTTGGGCTAGGGTATTAGGGCTAGAATAATGTACCCAATCTATGTTTGGGTAGTTGAAGTCTCCCAGTATGATGGTATTTTGTGATACATTCATATCCTCCAATGTCTTCAGGAAGGCTGAGTGGGGTTCTTGAGATTGGGAGGGTGGTCTGTAACATGCTACCAGTTGTATAGCAGTTTTGCCTATGGTTAGTTGCACCTGTATGGTCTCTGATGCTTCATGTGTTGCTACTAACCTGGAGGTGTGGGTGTCCTTGATGAATATGGACACTCCCCCTCCCTTTGTGGTTCGGCCCGGGTTTTGGGGCGAAAAGCATGATACGAGGTATAGCCTGGTAGCGCTGGGGTGCTCTCAGGAGCCTTGAACCAGGTTTCAGTTACTGCACAGGCGTCGATGTTCTCCATGCTGAGGAGTGCATCAAGTGCCTGCATCTTGAGATTTAGACTTCTGGCGTTGAGTAGCATTACCCTTAGTTTTTCCATTTTTGTTTTCTAAGCAGGTGGGTTTGTCTTTAGAGCCTTGCCTAAAAAGGCACTATGGGGTGGCAAGAGCCTTAGCCAATATCCGGAAGCCCAGTTGTGACAGGTGTAAGCCATCCCTTGCGAAGCAGCGTGGCTTGTCCAACATGTCATCCCAGGCAGACAGACATTGGATCCCCTTAGAATGGCACCAGTACTTGAGCCAATTGTTAAAGCTGATCGTCTTGTCTTTGTATTGTGGTATCATTCTTGGTGAGGGCAAGATGCTGCTCAGGGTCAGGGTCATACCAGCCTGGGCTACATAATCAGAGAGCTCCTCTATGTCTCTTTTCATGTAGTCCAGGGAGGTGCGTCTCAGGTCATTCACACCAGCATGGACAATGACGGAGTCATATTTGTACTTGCTTTGGAGTGACTTGAGTGTGTGTGTTATGTGGCAGATCCTAGCTCCTGATAGCTCACAGTCACCTTCTCCTTGTTCAGCCTGGTCAGCGGGACATCAGTGTGTCTGACTATAGAGTCACCTATTACTAGTGTATCAGGCAAGGTGTTTGGCCTTAAGGGCTGTAATTGGTTGACACACTGATTTATTGAAGTATGTGTTGCATGTGTTTTGTTTTGAGGTGGTGGATTTTTGGTTGTCTGCTTTGGGAGCCTCTGTTGTTTTGGTAAGTTTTTTATTAGAGCCTCCAAGTATGTCTTTGTGTTTTTATGTGTTTGGTTTTCAGTTGTGGTAGGTCTATGTGGGACTGGGATTGTTGTGTTTGTGGTTGCCATCTCCTCCTGTCTGGTCATGCCAACCCTGAGTTGAGAGAGTTCAGCCTCCAGTTTGGCTATATAGTTGCATCTCTCACATGTATTTGTGTTTGTTGGGAGGAGGAGAGGGTTGTCTGTGTACATGATACAATTGTAGCATTGTCTCAAGATAGCCAGATTGACCAGCTGAATTGGAGACTACGCCAGTAATCTACCACTCGACATGCTAGAACAGTATAAGGGAGTGCTGTACCTTTAAGGGAAGTGGATATTCACAGGGCTGGTAAGTAGATGTAGTGCTTTACTTAGTACGAGAGTGCTTAGTTAGTAGAGAAGTATTGAGAACAAGTGCTAGGCTTATAATATAGTGAGTAGTCTGGTTATATTAAGAGTAGAGCTTCCTTAAGGGAAAATTTGAAGAGCTGACTTGGCGGAGCCAGAAAAAGTTTAACCTTGTTTAACCAGTGCTGCGCTATGCGCACAACCACGCAAAGCCGTGCAAACGCAGATTTTAAACGGTGAACTAAAAAAGAGCTAGAAATGGTCCAAAACAACCAATTACTACAGCTTCTTGTGCTGAGGTCACTTCCTACAGGGACAGGTAGGCTGCTCAAGGCTCCCCACTCCCACTGGTGAGCAAAGAAACTTCCTCCTATCCAAGTAAGGTAATGAACAACACAGGAACTACACCACAGCCCAGAATACAACAATGCCTGTAAACTGGTCTAAACTAGTTGAGGAGAGGTGGGAAAACAAGGATTATTTTTTTATTTTTTTGTTATTTTGTTTTTTTGGTAGAAACACACAGAAAATGCAGAAACAGTGATAAATTAGTTACACAGGCTAGCACACTTTAGTGGGCAGCCTCCACAGTTAAATTAAACAAACAAGCAAACTTTCGATCAAATTCGACTAAAATGTAACTTTAAGTGCAGATTTTAAAATAATGCAGCAAACAGTTAAAAAACAGTTCAAGCTAGTTCAGGGTAAGCTACAGAAGCTATTCCAAGTGAAAAAAAATCAAAGATACTTAAATCCAGAAAGTAGTCGCTTTTCTGAGTTCCCTGCTGCTGTTAAAGATATCCTAGGTTTAATTGGATACCAAAGAAATGTTTTAATCATGGTGTTAAACTTTCTAATTATTGTATAAGGCAGATGAATATAAATAGATTGAACTATGTATAAGATTTTTGGAAGAATTATAATTTTTATGATAGTCTTTCTTCTATTGAAAATTATATTTTAGACCATTTTTGTATCAGTATTTCTTTTAAACTATTGTCAACATTCAGTTTTCGTATTTATTTTATATTATTGGCAATTATTATGCCTAAATATTTTATATGTTGGGACTGTGGTATATATTTTTTATATTTGTTTTGAATATTATATTTGTTTGAGCCAGTTAACAACATTTGTGTTTTGTTGTGGTTAAATTTAAGACCTGAGTTTTTTGAAAGTAATCTATATCATTAAATAATTCCTGAATTGTTGGGTTCTTACCTCCCAAAGTAATCAGAATGTCATCTGCAAACATTTGAATCTTAGAAGTTTTATTAAGACTTGTATCAAAGCCTTTAATATTGCTATTTCCTCTAATCAGTTTTGCCCAAGGTTCCATAACTAAAGTAAATAAAAGAGGGGATAAAGGACAACCTTGTTTAGTCCCTTCAGTAATGGGTATGGACTGAGATATATTAGAACCAATTTTGACATAAGCTTGAGAGCCTGCATATAACTGGGTGATAAGATTTATAAAATTATTTGAAAACTTAAGTTCCTGTAGGAGAATAAAAAGATAATCCCAATTAACTGTGTCAAAAGCACAGTTTGTCTAAACTAACTATAGTTAGGTTATTTTTTAAGTTTTTAGTTGATTCAATTAATGTTATTATTCTTTTAATGTTATCAAAAGTTGTTCCATTTATTATGAAACCTGTTTGGTCCTCCGCTACTAAGGTGGGAAGAAAAATGTTAAGCCTCTTTGTATATATAGACATAAACACATTTTATAGTCCATGTTTAATAATGATATAGGTCTATATGAATTACATTTTGTAGGGTCTTTTTCAGGCTTTAAGATGGGAGAAATGAATATATATTTCCAAGATGGAGGGGTCGTATTATTATTTTGTATAGTATTAAAAACTGAAAGTAACAATGTTCGAGCTTCATTCGGTAAAATTTTGTAAATTTCTGGGATAATACCATCAACTTTGGCTGCAGGTCATGTGATTATTTTGGCTCCTATTTAAATTGTGTATGTAATTGAAACCTGTTTTAGTATTGATAAAGGGCTTGTAACCCGAAAGCTTTGCTGTTATATAAAGGTTTTTGTTCTCGACATCTGTGTTTTTATTGGATATATCTTGAACTTTTACAGTTTGGATTTTTATAATACCATCATTACCAGGTGCTTTGTTTTGTTTGTGTATTAATTTGTTCTTGAATGTCTTTTAATGTAATTTATCTATTAAATAACTTGGTTTGTTCTTCTGTTAGTTTTTTTAGTGTTTTATTAATAAAAGTTGAATATCTTTCTTTGGATTTATTAGTGCAGAATACTGGTTAAGCTTAAGAAATGCTTCTCTAAATTCATTTGATACTTTTTTTCTTTTGAGGTGAATATATTTCTTTAATATAATTGAATTTGTTTAATCTTTTTACTTTATTGGCTAAGATATTCAAAGATCTGGGGTTTATAGAAAAATGAATAAATTAAAAAAATTCAAGACTAATCATAGTTTTATGGTTTAAGATTTCAAGATATTTCTTATTTAGAGTCTTTATCTCATCCAATTTGGATTTTTCTAATTGATTTTTTTTGATAACTCAAGATTCAAAATATCAAGCTTAGTTTGTAGCTCCTTTAAATATTTATCCCATAAAAGTATTTTTTATACCAGTCAATTATTCTGCCATAGAAATATGCCTTCATTGCATCCCAGATGAATATTTCAGATGTATTATTATTGGTATTAAATTCTAAAAAACTATGAACTTTTTTTTAATATGAAGGGGTTAAAATCTTTTAATTTAGTGATGTATACTGGTATCCATTTTATCTGAACATTGGTACAAGTATAAATATGTATATCAAAGCTTATAGAGTTATGATCTAAAATGGGACAAGTAATAACTTTCAAATTACTTAATCAGTTAAACTATTAGAAAAACTCTGTCTATTCCCGAGAATGTGTTGTCTGTGTGAAAAGAATGTATAGACTAATGATTTTGGGTCAACATAATTATTAAAGTCCTTCAATAAAAGAATTTGAAAACTGTTTTTGAAGTTTGGCTGAACTCGATACTTTTCTATTACCTTTAGAGGTAGAGTATGAACTATCGAAAATGCAGTTAAAATCGTCAACTAATATAATACTGCCTTTAGAAAATTGAACAGTATGGTCTATATGCTGTTGTGCTGAGCTCTGTCCAAAGCCAGGAATCCAGTACATGTTAATTAAAGTGAAGATTAAGTTATTCAACTATATGACAATAGAAGCTACCATACCTTTATTATCTTTGTATGAATCTATAATTTTAAGTTGTGGTAATTTGTTATTCCAAAGTATTGCAACTCTTTTTTTGAGAGTGTTCAGAACTAATGAGTATTGAAAAAGATTTAGATTCTAACTTGGAAACCTCACCCTCTAATAAATGAGTTTCTTGCAGAAAAATTAATTGTGAGTTATTTAACTGGAGATATTTAAAGACCTTCTCTTGTTAGGGTTATTCAAACCATTTTATGTTAAGGGAAATGCAATGTAAAAATGTCATAATTTTAAAATATTGGGGCGTAATACATACTGATTATACCTTGAAATAAACTTAGAGCTATGAGAAGATACTAGTAAAATGCTGGAAATACAGCAATATATACAGTGTGAAACATAGGTAAAAATTCTAAAATAGAAATTATATGAATATATGAATAACTTTCTACTAAACTTGTTTTAGTGAACATCAAAAAGTATACTAAAAAAAAATAACAGAATTTTATACCAATAAATCCCTCAAAAACCCACCTGGAGTTATAAACTCCTAATTTGAGTGACATCTTCTTCTTCTTCTTTCGGCTTTTCCTGGTTAGGGGTCGCCACAGCAGATCATCTGTCCGCTCATGATTAGCAGAGGAGCTTTACGGTGTCGAGTTGCCAGCCCGGCACCCAACCTTCCACAGAAGGCACCCTAATTTGAGTGACATAAATCACCCAAATTAACAAACGAACTAGCAGCATGGTTCTATCCAGCTCCATCTAATTATGAACTATTTCATAATTTAAAACATGGCTTGTGAATAATACTGTCTATGTTAGATTAGTTATTAGACAAGATAGCTAAAACTGAATTGCAACAAAGATTAACCTGCTATAAGGTTACAAAAGACTAATCATAAATTAGCCATAATATAAGAATGTGAAATTACAAAGGTCATTTTAATGACTAGTATGTTTATATTTATCAAAAATCTAAGAATTAATACATTACCCAAGAAAGAAAGGTTATTCATGGAGCTAGTAACACGTAAATGTGTCCCCATAAAACTGAATTCAAAATCATCAGGAAGAAAATAAAGCAATTTCTAATGTTAATAAATTTTGTTATTGAACCCTAGTTTTCAGTTTTATATTATGTTTAGTGAGAATATAATCAGGAAATAAAAATTTTAATTATTTTTAAAACTATAGGGATATGAGTTTACTGAGAAGTCTATATTGTTAAAAGGAACATTACATTCAACTCACTGCAAAAATACTCCATATTACAGAAGTAGTAGTATATCAATGTTGTTAGCAAATAGCTAAGAATGTAACTTGCATAAATAGATATATTTAGGTTTTCTTTTATTATTAAAATTATTCTATTATAACCAAGAAATATATTAAACTAATCTTTAGTAAGATATATTGTAACTTTACAGAGAATAAAACCTATAAAAGATCTATTTAAAGTGAGAATTTTAACTATACTTAGTCTTAGAATGAATAATATAATTACTGTTTTACAAGCATTCAACAAGAGCTATACCTACCTTAAATATAAAATAGGAATAAACAAAATCTATTTACAAATCTTACATAAATATTAAACTACAGATAGCTAAAGTAGCACTTTAGTAAAGTTTTATATAGCTATGTATACATTGTGTTCAGCTATTTTTGTTGCTTCTAATCTTTACATATCTAATAAGCAAAAAACAAGGCTACTAATAACAAAACACAGTATAAACCCAACTACTGAGATTGTATAATTTTGTACTGCTACTTAATACCTTGCAATAGAAATGCACCAAGGCTGCTTTAAGCTAATAAATTATGATTATTGCATAACATATTGGGACCTTTCTCTCCAGGTCTCCGCTAAAAAAAGGCTTCTCAGCTCTATAGGAGAATTCAGATAACAGATATAAAACAAATATGCAATCATTAAATGAATAAGGATTTTTCAATATGTCTGCACTTGTATATATATGCATACACAGAGATACAGAGATTATGAATCTAATATGCTCAGTTTTTAAAACTTTAAGCATATATAATTTGCAGCATACTAAGTATCATCTGCGGCACTAGTTACTAAAATAGCAGTACCTATAACAAGATTAGATGCAACAGTATATCAATAACTAATAATTCCATACCATATCCACTAAAAATATCTAAACATTAAATTTGCAACATTGCAAGTGGATTCCAGCTATAGTATTAGTATTTTAGAACATGTATAGTCATTTAACTATAAAAATTATCCTTGTTGCATTTATTTTACAATAAAACGATCCCTCTTTGCTCACCAAATAAATAACTATACCGGTTACTTTCCATATTAAAATAAGGTCTAGCTTACAGGCATCAAAGCCCTTATTACGAATTTTGCGGTGGTTTTACCTTTTGTAGACAGCACAAAAACTATGTTCATCTTGCTGTAGTCCAAAAAAGACAGATACTTCCTTTTAAGAATGACTGTCAAGCTGGAGATGGCATCATACGGCTCATTGAAGGAGTTCAGTGATGCGTGTGTTTTTGTTTCCAAGCCGTAAGAAGTGTGAGCACCCTCAAAATTTTCAGCGAGAAACTATAGGCATTTCAGACAACAATAGAGGGCATCCTAAGTCTCGAGAGGCTGTTGGGACACTTCAGCAACACTTCAATACTTTAATTTGTAGTATAGTAGAGAGAGGCGGAAAGGAGAGAAAATTAAAAAAAAAAAAAAACAATTCATGGATCTACCGTGCTCTCATATCCACTACAAGCCCAAAGCCACCAACGAACAAAGCTCAAGCAGACAAACACAAGACCACAAAAAGGGGCACTAAACAAAGCCACCATCCCCAAACAAACAACAAAAGACATTATAAATATAAAGAAATGAGAATACACTTTCCAAAACCACAATTAAAAGCACACATTCAACAGCCCCATACCGAAACAAGTAACAAACCAAAGAAGCAATAATAAATCAACATAAAGGAATATCAACAGCATACCCATAACATAATATCAGCAGCTACTCAAATATATATACAAGTTAAACCATAGGCAAAAGGAAATAAAAGACCAAATGAAATGTAAATTTTAAACATTTTAAATATGCACTAGGTTAAAAAAATAAAGGGAAAAGACTGTAACCAGAATACCTACAATAGAATCACAGTAATATGCAGGTACTTGGTATCAGTGAACAAAAACAAATTAAACTAATGCAGTAAATGTATTTAAAGGCATATGTAAGCAAGGGACAATAAATAGATTTTTTTTCTCTTTAATAAAGCAGAGTGTATTTTAAAGTAAGTTACTATGTAATATATGCTATGAATTTTTAGAAATAATTGAAATAAGAACTAAAATTATTATTGAAGTTATATGATAAAACAAGATGCTAATGGCAATTATGAAAATCTAATGAACTATTCAGTAAAAATAAACAAGTCAAAAACACAACATAATAAAGAGTATATCAACACTCACCTGTTGATCCGTTTTCATTTTCCCGGACTACTGGGTCATAGGAAAATCTTATGTAAGGAAAAAGAGAATAAAAACCTTGTTGTAAAAAAGTAATTTTTTTAAGTTTCTTCTTGTGGTCTGCTGTTTTCCAGGTTTCCTTTCAGCAATTCTTTTAAGACTGGAACTAGCCTAGTCCATTTTGTCTATTTTTTGCAATATTTTGTTAGATTTAATGTACTTGATAGCTGCATCTAGTTCCTCAAAGATCTTCGGACCATCCTGAAGGAAAATGTTCTGCCTTGCAGGGAAAAGCAGGTGAGACATTATTTGTGTTTTTTTTTTAAGTTCTTTAAGTAATGGTAGGAATTGTTTCCTTTTAGTTATGACAGATGTAGAATACTCATTATCAAAACGTATGATATCTTTGTATTTAATTGGTGACTTAGACCAAGCAGTTTTCAAAACTATTTCTTTATCATGAGTTGATAGAAATTTGACTATGACAGATTTAGTGGAATTACTTCTGATAAATTTGGATGTGGATAGAGACCCGTGAGCTTTATCTATACCAAAAGAAAGTGCTTCAGAAAGCTGTAAAATTTCAGGTAGCCATGATATTAAAAATTTCTCCAAATTATTTTCTTCTAGATTGTCTGGTAGCCCAAAGATCCTGATGTTATTTCTTCGAGATCTATTCTCAACATCATCTATTTTAGTTTAAAGCAGGGAATTTTGCTTCAGTAGGAATTCTAAATTATGTTCATTTTGTTGTATTCTGTAATCCATGTCATTTAAAGATGATTTGTTAATTCTGCTGCTTAAGGTCTTGATGTAAAGTCTCCATTTGCTGAGAAGTATTTTCTTTAAAAACATCAATCTTAATATCCATTCTGTCAATTTTTGTTGATAGTTCCTGAATAGTAGTTAGAGTTTGAAACTCTTTTTTTATTGCCGAGTCCTGATGAGATGATTTTGTGAAGCTCATGTTGAATCCAGATGCCAGAATTTTTTTTTTGACAGGAAAAGTTACAAAAGCTTAAAAAATATTTTAATATTAACTTAGACTATTAAATCAAACCAAATATATATATAAAAAATGTTTTTTTTAGTTATAAATAAAATTTCCTGTCATAAAAGATATGATAAGGCAGAGCTGAGAGAAAGTGCTGCTACTCAAGGCTCATCCTTGGCCACGCTCCAAGTGCATGCTATCTTGAGTCGTGTGCATGCAACTGTATTTAGATGAATTTTTGTGAGGGGAGGTTGGTGGAGAATTTGAAGATGCACTTAAAAATATTTTACATTTGATAAAGCACCAATATGGCTACATAGTTAAAATTAAGAATATATAGCTCTGTATAGTAATCCAAATACAATGGGTGGCCATGGTGGTGCAGTGGTTAGCGTTGCCACCTCACAGCAAGAGGTTGTCCGGTTCGATCCTTGTCTGGGGTGCCTTCTGTGCGGAGTCTGCATGTCCTCCCTGTGGTCGCGTGTGTTTCCTCCGGGTGCTCCAGTTTCCTCCCACATCCCAAAGACATTCTGTAGGTGGATTGGACACACTAAATTGGCCCTAGGCTTGAGTGCATGCGTGTGTGTGCCTTCTGTGGAAGGTTGGGCGCCATACTGGCAACTCAACACCGTAAAACTCCACTGCCAATCATGAGCGGATGGTGATCTGCTGTGGCGACCCCTAACTGGGAAAAGCTGAAAGAAGAAGTAATCAAAATACAATAACACTAGTAAATGTGATTTGCAGTAACACTTCTGAATGTGTTTCTTAAAGTCAGAATTTCTTGTCTAAAAGAAATGCATCGTACTTAAGGTCTCTGCTGAAAACTGGCTGCTAGACTATTGGGACTAATCCAGTCAGTAAAGGATAAATAAGCAGATAAATAAATGAAACAAATTGCAGTACATAGATGTAGTTGCAATTAATACAGATGCTAACTCAATTAATATTTTAGGTTTTACTGTGCAATAGCTTTAAGTTCTAACCCAGCATTTATTCCTTCTTTAAGGCATATTTCCATTTTTATAGTGTGCAGATTACTATAATTTTTAAAAATCAGATTAAACAATGTGCCCTTAACTGTACTGAGCCAAACAGTATGGTTATACATAAATATAATGAGAATAACATATCCTACCACAGCTTAAGATATCATAGGTGCAGGTGAATGTATAACATATTTCTAATATGTAGATTGGGGACACTGTAAGGTATCCATGTCTATGTAAGAATAAATTCAAATTCTGCTAAGTAAATCTTCTGGTGAAAAAGGCTTAAATTCTATCAGATCCCCTGTTGTACCAATACTCCTGTAGCTCCAGTTGCCTAGAAGAATGAGAAAAATGGCCACTCTGCACATTTTAAATTATACAGCAATTACTTGCATGTAGCAAACAGCATATGGCTCAAAGTAAGACATGAAAGTAGTACCATGCAATACATGTACATGTAAAAGCAAAGACGCACAACACAGTTATGAAGATAAAAAGTTGCAAAAGATTAACCTTTATAGAGTAATATATTTGAAAAATTACATCGATATATATATATGTGTGTGTGTTTGTGTGTGTGCGCATCTGTTTTTGTTAAAAACTGGTTGTTGAACTTCATACAGAACCAACGTACTAAAATTTGACCACAATCTTTTTATTTCTTAGGAAATTTAACCTTTGATACAGGAAATCAAGCTTTCACTAATGCTCAGTCTTTTCCAAGTGCGCCATCCTATGGAAATATGCATGGACCCCAGCCTCCATTTTATCAGGGACATTCATCATCACAAAGACACAGAGTTGCAAACCAAAATCAGAGGCTTCCGACATCTTATCAGTGCCAAACACCAACATGCTGTAGCCAGTGCCACAATATGCCCCGGCCACATAAAGGGCAGCTTTCTCATTCTGGTGTGCAAAACCAACATACTTTTCAGCAACCTCAGATTCCACAGCAGCATTTTCCAGTTCAGTACAGGTTGTCACATAGTGGAAAGCAACAAAGGTATGTGTCTCATTCTCAGAAAAATATGCAACATATTCAGCCACAAACAGAGCATGAGCAGGTACAGGGATGGATGGGAAAACCTCTACATATACTGCAAGGCCAGCAAAGTTCACATTCCACTTGCATAACACAACCCCAAGGCAACCTCATCCAGCAAATGCACAGTGGACATTCACAACGTATGCAGTCTTTGCCAGAGCCAACTACAGCAATGCCTATGCAGCTAAGTCACCTGCAGCAACTACAACTTCAACATGTTACACAGCAGCAACAGATGCCGACTGATGCAGCTGAAAATGTGGCGCATGAACAAGCAATGCAGCAAAATCTGGACATCATGAACCAACAGTATGAACTTGAGCAAATGCAGAAGGGATTAGAGCTGCTACTACAGGCACAACAACCAAACCTACAACTAAACCAGACCAAACCACCTCAGCAAGTGCAGCAAACTATTGTAGGGCAAATCAACTACATTGTAAGGCAGCCAGCTCCTCAGTCACAACAGGTTTCAGCTGAGCCTTTACAGATTGGTTTCCAGCCTACACCTGAGAATAACCAGGGGCAAAACCACAGACTGCAACAGCAGACAGAGCACAGCGAGATCACACATTTGAATGTCGTCAGCCAACTCACTGTAAGTTGCATGCACTTGTTAGCAGTTCAGTTTGATCTAGATATGCTTGGTCAGTAAACAAAACCATACATATGTCATGCTCCCAAAAATACTTTCATTCCTGGAATGAGTGAGAATACTAGAAATATTTAAGTAGTTCAGCTTTCTTCAAGTGTTTCATAATAAGAAATAATACAACATAATGTTTTGTTTGTATGTAATGGTGCTTTCAAGAATAACATGAAGCAGTACATCCAGACACTAACAAAACAGGAGATTCACCTGGTCTGTTAAATAACATGTGTGTGCATGGTATGTGTGTGTTATCATCTGCATTCAGCATAAGGGTATTACACCAAAAAGGTGAGTATTCACATGCCTGTAGCCACCTCCTACATACATCATGACTTGCTGGATTAAGACAAACAGGATATTGTCATCAATCATTTCCAAGTTGTTACTGTGCTCTGGAAATGGAGTCAATAAATTCAGGGCCTGCCTTAGGTCAACTGGTGCTCTAGGTGAAAGGGGTCTACCATGCCCCCCCACTGCCCGTGCCACTCCCCCACAACATAAACAAAGACACACCACACACACACACACAGACCCTCTGGTGCCTCCCCATTTCTTCTTTTTCATTACAGTTTGCCTTACTCTTCAGTTTTTCATGCATTTAGTCATTCATTCATTTATTCAACATATTTCATATAGACAAGTCTGTTCTCTGATAACTGTGTGCTAAGCAACTGCATTAAATTGGAGTCTGGAGGTTGCAAGAAGTCATGGGAGTTTCTATATTCTTTTCTGAGGTGTATTTTACAGTTTTTTTAAAAAAGCTTTAGATCCAGTGATAGTGTGAACAAAATGCATGGTTAATGGAAGTTAAGTTATACATTTCAACTTTTGTTTTTCTCTGAATCCTTGTAACTCACCCAAACTGCCCAAGACTACAGTGTAATAACTGGAGGGGAAATAACTGTATTAAGCTTGGGGTCTGGGGGCCGCAAGACACTCAGAAGCCATTGGAGTTCTTGATGCTCTTTGTGGTGCATTCTACAGTTTTTTTAAAACTGCTGTTTCATGCAATGATGACCTGAATAAAAGTCATGACTAAGGGAAGAAATTCAGTCTTTGTTCTTCAACTGTGGTTTTCCCTCAGTCCTTTTAACACACTCCAACTGACCAAGACTACACTCTAATAATACAGATTTGTAAAACTTCTGAAGTGACAAGACTATGCTATAATAAATTAAGTTGTGGTTCTAGGGACTGCTCCACACCAGAACCCATGAGGTTAAAGATGCTCTGAGGTGAGCTTTTTTACCAACTTTTTCATTCAATGATGGCATAAAAAAATCATACATAAGAAATGCAATTTTTTTTTTTTTTTTTTTAGTTCAATGAATAAATGAGTTGTTTTCAACATCTAAGCTCAAAGTTAATAAAACAGAAATGCATAATAAACATAGAATTCAAATGCTTGAGATGATAAGCAAACCATATCTAGAAAGAGTACCTGCCTCCCTGTGATACCTTAAAAAGGAAAATTAAGGGAGAAATAACCACAATCATATTTCAATCACTGATGTCCTATCTATATACAACATGACTCCTCACCCCTACCTACAAAAGTCAGCCACCTTATATGCACCCCTCTGGTATCACACTTGGTCAAAACTGAAAAAGAAAAACAAATATATTTTAAACGGAATGCTTCTTTACCCTCCCTCAAGTTAGCCACCTGTATATGCAGCTGATGTTCGAATCTAAGAAAAATGAAAAAAAAAAAACAATAAAAAAAGAGTTAAAGTAATGCTTCCAACTTGCTTTTTAGACAGTAAACTACTCCTGCATAAACTTGGTTGACCCTCTGTGCACTCGTATGAAGTTTGTGAGGAAAGTTAAGAAAATAATGACCACACTGTCCCCAACCCAACACAAGATAGTGACCTCTGAAGTTTGGGAGAAAAGTTAAAGAAATAATGACATCATCCACAGATCCCACACAAGCTACAACAGCCCTCCTGTGTGCACCTGTGAGCAGGACTGATTTTAGACTAGGTGGGATTCAGGCTACAACTAAGACCATGTCAAAATCAACTTATACTGCCTTGGTGTGGGTGGCCATCAGCACCCTAAATGGCTGACAGTCTGGGTATTCAGTGATCACTTAATCTCCTTCAGAAATGGCTGTAAACTGAGTTAATGGTCAGGGAACAAATAATCAGACAAGGGAAGGTAATAGAAGGGGAAGCACCCAAAAAGACACTTGGATGGCAGGGCTAGTCATTGCCTTCCCTATTGGGGATTGATATCCGAATATAGACAAAGACAATGGGAAGGGGAGAGTGAAATCCTAAATAAATGTCTTGCGCGGGTTGAGTTTTTAATTGAATGTAGAACAGAAGCTGCTGTTAAAAAAGGGCATATAAAACATTACATGTTAAATATAAGAAGCAATCTGAAGAGGTCAGAAAATATTGGCAAGTGAGATTAGATGTGCAATTCACAAAGAAAGAATTGGAGGACATATGTACTGCTCCCAAATATGCAACAATGTCTAGAAGATTTAGGATTTTTGCCTGGAAGTGTTTGCATAGATACTTACCCCAAACAGACACCAAATATGTTTTCATCAGTTAGATGGCAAATGTTGGAGGTGTGATGGGGAAGAAAGAGGTAACTGGGAACATATGTTTTGCAAGTGTAATGAGTTGTCGGACTTTAAAAATTTGCAACAGAGTTGTGGAATCCACCACATTGTCTCCCAAGAATTACCCCTTTTAGGGATTAGGAGAGATGGAGAAAATTTTTGAGCCAAAATCAGGGACATTTGAGAGGTATGCTAACCCCCACCCAAAAGTTATAGCCATGAGGGCTGATGGACATGTCATAAGTTTCACCTTTGCTATTCTAGCCCATACAGACATGTTACCATGCATTATAGTATCCCAAGCTGAAGCACACAAATCCCAAAACTATAAATTATTGCCAAAAAATGTCTGGTTGATCACTGCCAACATCATAAAAAATAGTAATAATGCTAATACTTACCTCACTGCTTCTGTCTCACCAAATGCATCTCTGAGATTCAGCTGAATGTCCCTCCCAACTTTCTGAAAAGTCAAGCAGTAAAGTAGAACATTATAGCTATAGTATTTTTTATTTTTTAAGAACATTCTAGACTTTCAAAAAAAATCATATTGCTCTCCACCTTACTAGATTGAATGCCTCAGTCTCGTCGATGTGAAGGCTTCATGCTACCATTTGAATGTCTATTGTGATTGTTGTTTCATTGACTTGAGTGTTCAAGTCATGTGAAGTACATACCCCCTGGGATGCCCGTCACACTGGTGGGTGGGCTCATTTTGTAGAACCTGTGCATCGCATTTTATTTTTTATACAGAGAAATTACATATGTTGTTGCTCAAAAAATAAATTGAAAACGGCGCCCTTCCAAGCATGGCACCCTAGATGGCTACCTACAATGAGTAAGAGTAACCCTGAATACATTCAGCTAAAAAAAATACAGCTTGAAAGACACATTTCTTTAGTCCATTTCAAGAAGACATTAGGGAACAGTTATGATTGGTGATGTATTTGTAATTCTTCTCTGTGATTGGAAATATTTAGCTGTCCAGGTGTCCTAAAAGGAAAAAAATGTAGTAGTGCAACATGTCTGAAGGCTTTAAAAGCTGTCACACTTTGCACAGCCATTGAGTAATGAGCCAGAAGCAATGGACACCGGTCCTCAACCAACAGCTTTGAAGCTGACACTTTGTTCGCCCATACTTCTGTATGTGTGGCAATGAGAAGAGCATTATAGTCTTCATAACTATCTGTAGCTTTCTGTTGTGCTGCCATGTGTGTGACAGTGTGAGCCACAGAGCAAACGGTAATTTTGGGATGTCATATCTGCACCTAATGAAGCTGAGGTCAGATGAATGAAACTAGTCAGTGCTATTACAGTATCACATAGAGTATTATTACTCTATTATTACTCTATCATTTGGCAAATGCGTTCAGAAACATAGCCTTTGGGATTTCTGCTTTTTTTTGAGTCATGCATATCATTTTGCTTTTGCTCTACTTTTTTATATTTCTAAATAATTTTTCTAAGCCTACATCTTTATTTTCTTTTACATTTATATTACTGATAGAAAATGACAAAGCAGAAGAAGCTTTGAAAATGGTGAACAAAAGAAAGAAAGAAGTTACATTTTAAAGCCAGTTGAAAATGTTTAATTCTGAGAAGAAAATGGCCTACTTTCTTCTGTTCAGGGGCAGGTATAAATTCTAGTTTCAAGAAATGACCGAGGGGAAAGAGAGAAATAACATGCTAGGAAAATGTGTGGGGGTGTGGGTGTGAGAGAGACAGAAAAGGAATTGCCACTAAAAAAAGTCACACATTAGTAAATTGTTTTCGCAGAGAGGCAACCCCCAGCACCACTGATGTTGACCGTGTGTCCCTCTCCATCCTCAGTCTCCATATTCACTAACACAGAGGTCAAAGGAACATGGAGAAAAAAGCAAAGGTTTTAAAAGAAGAATAAAACTGATATTTTTATTTTATTTACTGAAGTGAAGGGAACACAATTCACAGCATCTGTATAAAGCCAAGCATTAGAAGTCTAAAATGTTGACAGCCTTAAAGTGTGTTTGTGTATATTCTAAAATGTTTCAGCCTATTATATAATGTCACATAATCCGCTGTACTGCATTTGTTTGTGTGTGTGCATGTGTACTTATTCTAATAGTGGAACCTAGACAAAGAGTGCAGTAAAATACATTTCTGTAAAATAATATAACAGTTGTTCTATACCCCTGTATGCCATCAAACCTAACTAAACTAGCTTTTACTGTCACTTTTACATTACTACTACTGACTGCTAAAATTTAAAATCGTGAGTTCAGAAATTATATGTGCAAAACAGAGATGCATACATACTCAAAATATTCTAGCTACCCTTTATCCCTGGCCTAAACTGAAATTGGCGATATTTTACTTGAGGGCCTCACCATTTCGTTTTGCGCAGGAGTGGGTGTGTCGCGAATTGAGTGACAACCCGGTCTGCATATGTAATTAGCCTTTTTGCTGCTTTTGCCGTTTGCCCATCTGGCTGGATGTTATAAACCTTTACTGTAGACAATAGAAACATAAAGTGAATATTTCTGTTCTACTGTAGACGATAAAACACAATGACATCACTGTTCCAGTGAAAATTGTAATAATCACACACACACACACACACACACACACACACACACACACACACACACACTATGCATTAAAAAGGAATCGCTAGCACTAACAGTAATGCTTTTCAAATCAGAGTGTTGAGTATTTACATGTTAGATAGTCTTCATTTAAAACATATAATAGCTATGTTTGATAAATTCTAGGCTATATACTTTGGTAAACTGCAAACATTTAACCAGTATGTCGAAATCGGAAGTGCACTTGGATTATGTTTGCAAATGTTCCCTGATAAGAGTAAGAGTTTCAAAAACTCTCTTGGTGAATTTTTAATAGATTTCTTGCACCCTGACAGTTGTCAGCATATAAAAATTCTCCTGTTATTTCGGTGCTGCCCTGGTTCTAGAGAAAAATGTTTTGCTGTCCGGCAATATACACCTGCACCAAAAAGGGTCATTTTGGACATTGACTGGGACAGTGAACCATCACATTCCAACTCTGACAAAGAGAACTAGAATGCTGGACAGTAAAAAGCCTGATGACGTGTTTTGTTGCTAACGTTCGATTTTGCTGAATCTTTTTTGGTTTCATTTGTTTGGACAGTAAAAAGTCTGATGAAATGTGTTTTGTTGCTAACATTTGACAGTTTCATTTCCTTGCTGGTGGTGGTACAATAAAACCTGGTTTAATGCATATCCGTGGCTCATTGTACATAATTTTCTTATGTTACTTGTTATCATGAAAGAAATTATAATATTTTACCTGTCCGTATGTTTTTACACTGAAGTTTTGTAATTCAACAGATATCGCCGTTATTCAGACGTTTGATAATGTATGTAGAAAATGTAATATTGTAATATTGGGAATTACTGATGTTGGTAAGGTTTTACTGTTTTATTTATTGTTATATTACATGTCGGCGCGCTTGTTTTCTTTGTTTGACATCCGATGGTACATTCGGAGGGAATGCATATTCATGAATGACATAACACTGGAGTGGGTTTTGGGCAGGGCTTGCTACTGCGCATCTGGTGAGGCCCTCAAGTAAAATATCAAGTAAAATATCGCCCTGAAATCTACAATAGAGTTAAAATATTACAATAAAAATGAAATGAAATGAAAGCTCATACAATATTTCCTATTCACTTTAATATAAGGAAATACGTAAAATGTAACTTCCCTATTCCAAATACAAAATACATATACATACACACAACTTTATAAAAATCAGTACTGCACACATAAATCTAAGAATCTAGAAATGAACTTATCAATAAAAACATTCACTGGAAGGCAGTAACACCACAAGTAAAAATTAGCAATTAAATATTTGACCAATTAATAGTTCCAATTCAGTCTATAGAACACATTTAATTAACAACAATTTTGTATATAAATCAGCCAGTATTAACAAACATGCTATTCTAAAAGATCTGTGGGGAGGTAACTACAAGAACAGCATTCTTAAAAGATAAACTTTCTGGCAAACTAAGATGCAAGGAGATAACTATCCAGGTATTAATGGACGCAGCTGTATAAAGTTATTTTAGAATAGCGTATTTAATTGCTATTTTTACTAGTGTACTTAAATATGGTTTTTGCTACACCTTTTATTCTGAGGAAGTCTTTGGATGAAAGCGCTAAATCTCTGTGAATAAACACAAATTATTTTACTCATGGTATTTCTGCTGCCTTCCATTGAATTTTTTTTTTCCTGGGTACAAGTTTGTTTCTACTTTCTGTGGAGTGTTTTGGTCTTTTAATCTAGAAATAAAACTTATTTTTCCCAAATAAAAAAAATGGGTTGGGGTGAAATGATAAAATGTTAAAGCACTAATCACAACTATCAAACTGGCAAATGTCGTTGCTTGACAGACTTGATTCTGCCATAAATGGTATGTGCTGAACAAATGTTGCTGTGCCTACCCAGGCTGTTTTGTGGCACAACCTCGTATATTAAAAAGGAGATTAAATATGCTAATACATTATAACATTTATACATTTTGCACCCTCTCCAAATGTCAGTAACCTCAATGTACCACACACTGGTCCCAAGATTAGAACTCTAATATAAATTAGTACTGTGTGAAGATCAAACTAAGTGAAGCATAGCAGCAGTGTGATTTTTGTCTAACACAAAATATGCAAGTAAAATCCTGCCACCCAAGTGATGTGATAACCTACACACTAAAATCTGCCAGGGAATTCTGTACTCCAACTTCTCTCATCCCTTATTTCCCAAATGAAGCTCTCCACTTACTTCACATTCTCTCCTGTTTAATCCGCACATTATAAAATGCAAGTCCCACAGAATGTGTCAGCTGACTTAAAAAAACAAGAGGAGTAGCTTGCCGTATAGCCAGTTCATAGCACGCAAAGTCCAACACTGAAATCATTCCCATTAAATGAGTCCTAAAATAAAATGTATTTCTTAACTGGGTTAGATTCCATTATCTCAGCACACATAAGATTAAAACCTAACATCTAGTAATATGCAAGCTGTTTTACTATAGTTAATGATCAAAAACTTTTTGAAAATTTTTTTGAATACACTGTATAAGTGAGCTAGTGATTTTGGAATATCATTTAATGCTACATAGTAAAAAGTTGTGTGTGGGGCCAATAATGATCATTGTCCCTTTGCCCAGAACAATGCTATTAAACCAATGTGTATGTGTTTCAAAGACTCTGAGATCATGGTGTCTAAGAGTCTTGGATGAGATTTGTTTAATTATGGAACTTATGACTATGGTTTTGGATAACAACTTTATACACTTCGAAGGGGAATACTTCAAACAGACACGAGGTGTAGCGATGGGAGCGGCATGTGCTCCCATCTTTGCAATTTAGTCATGGTGGACTGGGAAGAAAAACAAACTGCAAACTGCAATCCAGTAATATGTGCACACGACTACACGCTATACTTATAATTTTCATGTAAAAGCTACTTGCACTTCTACCAATGTGGTATATATGGCATCATGTATTGTATGCCCTGCATACTACATTGGTAAGACTACACGTAGATTTAAGGACAGGATCATTGAGCACAAGTCAGAAATCAGGAGGCAGTGTGCCCGGAATGCTTTATTTAAATATATTGAGACTCAAGGAGACCAACATACATTTAGGTTTAGGGTTATAGATTTGGTTGTTCCTTCAAGTAGATGTGGTGATATTAATAACTTTCTTGAAATGAAAGAGTATCAGTGGATAGTACGTTTAGGAGCTGATAGCCCTCCTGGCATTAATAGTACAGTCAGCATTAAACCTATCCTTGTTGGATTACAGCGTAATATGAAATGAGAATTTTACTGATTCTTTTGTTTTTATACAATTTTAATGTATATCTTTGTATTTTTGTATTTACATATTTGAGGTTGATAAATGTATTGTATGTATGTGTGTATATATATTTATACACATTTTATAAGTTTTTTAAAGTTTTCATTAAATGTGTATATATATATTTTTTTGAAATGCATTTTTTTGAAATGTATATATATATATATATATATATATATATATTTTTGGAAAATATTCTTTTGAAATGTATTTTTTTGAAATGCACTTTTGAATATGTCACGTGACTTTGGCTGCAGTCACATGATCTTTTGGCTTGTATAAAAGCAGTTGCTTAATGTATGTCTGTATTCAGTATTGAGAAAGGGTTATTCCCGAAAGCTTTGCGTTATAAAGTGTTTTGTTCTCAGCATTCCTTGTGTGATTTTTGGACTGGGAAGAAACCCACCTGTTTCCCAGTAATCACTTTAGTAACATTCTTCATTACTCAAGATTTGTGGATGATATGTATATATTATGGAGTGGCACTGATGATGAATTGAATATGTTTATTGAATATATAAACAATAGTAGTAATTTTTTTGAAATTTACACACAACAAGAGTAATGTGGGAATAGCTTATTTGGATACTTATATTTATGCATATAATGACATTTTAAGATCTAGGATATACAGAAAAAAGACATTTTCCAATGATTACTTGGCATACAACAGTTTTCATCCCACTAAACTAAAACAAAATATATTCAAAGGACAATGTATCCTTGCTGCTCGCATGACTTCAGATCATTTGACTATGCAGGAAGAGATCAATTTTATCACAAAATTGTTCAAGGATAAGAGGTTACCCTCCCTCAATGTTGCACAACATAGGGACTTATGTGATAAACGAATGGGGTTTGAAATACAAACCCCTACTAGGAACGGGAGATATCACTAATAAAGAATTAGTTTCTAGGAAAAACAGGAATGATATTGAGAGAATGACACATCAGAGATCTTTTATCTTGACATATTGTCCCAAGTCAGACAAAATTGTGGAAATTATAAACAAGTTTTGGTTTTTATTAGATTCTGAACCTAACTTGGAGAAAATAGTAGGTAAGAGACCAAGTGTGGTATATAAAATGGGAGATGATATTAAGAAATTACTTGAATATCAGTCAAATAGTAATCAAAAAAACTAAAATTCCAAATTTGAAGGTACCAGGAAGTGTGGTACATGCAACCAGTGCAGATACATGTTAGAAACATATAAATTAAGCATTTTTAACAATTATCAAACAGTTATAAAGTTGAAAAAGGGAAATTGCAACACTAGAATGGTGATTTATATCGCCAAATATGGAGCATGCCCTAGCTATTATGTTGGAAAAACAGAAAGGAATTTTAAGAAGAGAATTTATGATCATATTTATAGTATATCTAGAAAAGATGGTACTAATGCCCTATCAAGACATGTGGAAAAAATGGGGGCGGGACATGAGTTTAAA
>NC_056743.1:237731080-237740493 GCF_019279795.1 Protopterus annectens | reverse complement strand
TTTAAAAAGTTCTAGCAGGCCATTTAAATTAACAACAGTTCCTTTCCAATAGTAAAGTGTGAACAAGCAGGGTGCTGTGTGCATTTTCATTAACATTACAATTGCAGTTACCTAAGGTAAATTAGTCAGACAGTAATAGCCTTGTGGTGCCGTGTGCATACTAAAAGGGATTGTGTGCAAAAAGGGACTGTGTGCAAAAAAAAAAAAAAAAGAGGGAACCAGGAAGGATGACAGTCATGCTGTGATGATTCTAATGTAAACACATTACTTATGAGTCTTTGCCTCCAAAGGTAAGTAAAGAAGAGAACGGAGGAAGATGGAGGAGTAAGGTAGAGAGTCCTACTATGCTTTGGTATCGGTGTGTGTGTAGAGTATTGTGTGGGTATGCCACCTAATGGGGGAGTGGGAGGAATTCGGTGTGAACTTGAGGGGGGGCTGGAAGGGAGCTGCCCATGACAAGGAGCATATGAATGACAGAGTGTCCCAGAAAACTGTCAGTGTGGATGGTACCAGCTGTGGGCTGGTTTGGATGGTATCACCCCTTGAATGGCTGCGTGAAATAGTGAGACCGGGGGGGTATAGTTTGTGCGGTCAGTGGGGGCTAGCCTGGTGATTGGGAGCATGTGTGTAGGGGGTATGGGGGAGTCAAAGGTCAGAGAGAGAGAGGAAACACATTATATTCACTTGCACAGTTGTAAATCCATAAACACATTAAATCTACTTGTACAATTCTTCAAACCCTCTTGCACAGTTCTTCAAACACTATCACATTTCAATCTCTATACCATTTAAGTGCACATTTAATGTTCAGTGTCTCGTTGAGACCTGGATAAAGGTCTGCTATTTAGGTCCTCAAAGGATCCTGCACCAAACGAATTCCTTCCGATAATTTTGTAAGAACTGTTGTTGGATCAATTGATGTCCTGCTCCTGGTTGCTTCTGTCTTCAGTTGGCTACTAGAGCCTGAGTTGGGTGCTATGTTTCCTGCCATACTGTCACACTGAGTAGAAGACTTACAACTAAAATTAACCGCACTCAAAAAAATTGAACGAAGAGAAGAAATTTTAACTAAGAACTGAACTTCGTGACAATAAAAGCATTCAAAAAAATAGTGAATCACACCAACAACTCTTGTAGAACTTTAGCGCTTATATATATATATTTGTGTGTGTATATATATATATATATATATATATATATATATATATATGTATATATATGCCAAAAGAAGCTATCCCACCCCAATGAGTGTTGTACAAAGATGTTCCAATATTCTTCTTAATCAGCAGATCTCAATGCCTTCCTTTATTTAAGGTGTATGAAGAAATGAAGGGGATGTCTTTGTCTCACTATCCATAGTTATAAAAAAATGCAGGTTTATTGGTATACAAAGCAACTCTAATGTCTTTGAGCTTAACATAAGAGGGTTGATGAACGAGGTATGTACCAAATTAAATAACTGGGAAAATATATTTTAAAATAGATGAAATATGGTTGACCTCTCCTAAGATTCTACATCTTACTCAAACAAATCATGTTAATATGTACCATAAAAAAATTAGACTCTACTAGAACTTGCATCCTGTGAGGATTATTAGGAAGAAACTCATGGCTTCTTAAACAAATGGATTTTTGTGGGTCTGTCAAACCTAGACCGTTATGCAAGAGAGAAAGTAGGGGAGGAAGTGTTTAGTGCTTAAACTCATTGCCGTCCCATTTGATTTAGGCAAGGCTTTCATGTAATCCTGAACTGACTGCCTTTGTTGTATGGTGCTGATGCAGACATGATTGGATTCCATCTGGGTGTGGACATCAGTTAGCTGAACTAAATAAACCCATAAGTAAATCCATTTATTGTCTTGGGCTGATGGAAGATATTTGGAACTCTAAAAAGGTTAAAGAGGAGGGTGGTTGTATTTGTTTGACTAGCTGTCTAGGGATCTTACTTGCTAGTGAGACCTAACACTCTCAATTTCTAGGAAGCAGCTAATAAAATATATCAGTGGTAATATCTGCAACTGTGTAATATTTTGGGCCAAACTTTCAAGAATGCCATAGTTATGGAAAAATACCTGTATGTAATCCAGCATTTTTTGAATGACAAGAGAAAAAGGAAGTGAGATTAAATTTAAGTTGTCATCCCTATACAAGTTCTTAGGTCAAGTGTTTTGGCTTAAATGCTCAGATCAAAAAGCAAAACACAAGTGTTGAGGAGAGCACTGTATCAATGAAGAAACTAGTATACCATATTGACCAGTTTATACTAACTCAGATTTCTTCCCTTGATGGTGTTGACTATCTACAAAACAATCCATTATATGCAGCATTTACTGATTTAAGTGAAGACAACATGTCAGTTCTGAGCAGAATGACTTTTGGAGCTGTAAACAGCCCAATGCTGATTACATACACACTGTCTGGGACTGCTCACCTTTTAGACAGGAAGGGGTTATGTGCCATTGGTGCTTCAGTACCTGAGACTGGTAATATAATATTTTAGTTACTTTGGGATAAATGTGACCACAAATATAGGTCTATATTAACTTATAGATGGATTTGGCAGGTTGCATGGGTGGTGCCAGCAGTTATTGACAGAAAACGAACGTTGGAATACTGGTGTAAAGAATTAAGTATATGTACATATCTACAGGACCAAGCCACATAAATTAACAAAGGAAAATGATAAGCTGATGCAGGTATTCTAGTGCATTTTCTTACATAGCATGGACTACTTAACACAATTTGTGAAAGATTTTTAGTTATTTTTATTTGTTTATAATGCATAATGAATCTTGCTTTTTGTGTTCTTTATATTAAGGATAATACAGTATAATATAATATTAGAGGTTACATCATTTACTTGTATGTTTTGTAATGTGTGCCTCGATGTATTTGAATTGGTGTTTTTTTTTTTTTTTTTTTTTTTTTGGACTCATAGGTCTGTAAGCTCATAGGAGGTTACTAGGCTAGCGACCCTAGAGCCATTAGAAGCCTAGCCATGTTAATCCCAAGTTGTTTCAGTTCTCCTTGGTTAGATGGACATAATTCACAGAGTGAGTCTTTGAATAACACTGACTACCCCCTGTCCATGAGGAACATGGATGCCACCCCTAGGGTGAATTTTCAGTCTCCCATCTATTTGTCCAGTTTGTGCTTCAATAGGGTAAACAATCGAATTTTGTGGTGTGGGAATAGAACTCACAGCTTTCTCATCTTACTGTACCAAAGGCAAATGTGCTATCTACTCAGCCACAGACACTGCAGACTAAAATTGTCTCCATAGTGAAAGTTGAATGAACACACATACACTTTCAAGTTAACCACTGTGAGACTAGAACCCCTACCTGTTTAGTTACACAAGCTGCAGAATCCAGCACTTAATGCTAGTACTACCGCACAAGTCTAAACATTGTACCTTGTGTCTGTGAGTCAAACACCTTAACCATTATGCCAAGCCCCAGTCTTTTCTATTTTATTTTGTTTTATTTTAAAAAGTCACTGTATAATGGGGAAGGGGTAATCATCCTTTTTCTTGACTGTTTCACAACATCAAAGCTGTTTAACACATTTTTTAATACTGAAAATAACATTTTGGGATTTGGCTTCAGTATATTCCAAAGTAAGCGGATATAATACATAGTGGTTAATGTTTAAGGAAACAGTAAAACTATTTAAAATGCTTTTTGATCACCCGCATACATATTACTGCTGTTCCTGTCCCCCGTGACTCGTGCTTCTTCTGAAGCTTCTGAATCATGTGACATTGCATTCTAATACCTTGTGTCCTCATAATCTTGGATTTTTCATTGCTCCCTATCTACTCCTTTATAAAAACCCAATTCCAAGACTTTAAAGAACCTTCTCTCCCTCCTCTCCACATGCTTGGTTCTAATGTACTCCTACAGGTCTATTTTGTTTTCATCTTGGCTGACATATATACCTTGCGCATTGCATATGGCCAGTTCCCATAGATTATTTAGTTATTCAGAAATCTTGACAAATAGTCTACATTATTTTTCACTGTTGACAGAATGAGAGCATTTGGTAGGATTTTTGGGAGCCCCATTATTGTGGGAAAAGATTTATTAAGGAGCTTTTGAAGTATGTTTTTCCTCTGGATAAGTTGATAACCCATACACCAAAGGAAGTAAAACATATTTTAATGGTTTAAATAAATCACTTTTTATATGTTCCCTGCTGTGTGTTGTTACCATGTATGACTTTTTAAATATTAACTACATGAGAACTGCAGTGCTGACTTCTTTCTGTGTTTTCCAGTCTGTATTTTGGTCCATACCCCATATGGCCAGCCCATCATGCCTTCTTCTTGGCTGCCCTATAGACCCATACATTTGTCTTCAGCATGCAACCATGAACTCATTTGCTCCTCTCATGGGGCAAGAGGCATTTTTCCTATTAGGATTGCTGATTGGATATTGAGATGGTGCAACCGTATGCTGTGCAGTAGAACATTTATGTTTTTGACCCCTAACTGCCTCCCTTAGGTAGTTGTGACTTTCATAGTCATTTGCTCCTGGGGGGGGGGGGGTACATACACGCCTCTACACATGCTAAGCTCCTTGATTATGTGCCTCACTACTAGTGCAAGCACACACATCACCCCAACCCATAAGCTGCATGCCATTACGAGTCCTTCTGCAGTAGCTGCCAGTATTACAGTGGTTCAGATTCCCACATAATGGGAGAACTGGTGGTGGTCACTCACTGCCACCTTCCTGCCACTTCCTCCAGCACTTAAACCACTCGTTGAACATGGTTCATTTGCCTCAAACAGGAGTCCATCCCTGTGTGCCATGCAGCCATTTCACCTTGCTCTCTGTTGGGGTATAGTTAGATACATGTGTCTAAACAGAGTGCTAGGGAGATACATAGTGAAATACATAGCCAGACTGACATACATATACAAAAAACAAAATAGATACAAAATTTAGCACTTTATGCAGATGAAAGCATTATAATAAAGGTTGCACAGATATCAAAGCATGCTAGTATAGTATATTAGGAATTATTTTCTGAGGAAGTACAGGTTTACCATAAGAAAATAAGATGAGTGGTAGATAGCACACTATAAAATGAAGTACGGGATCTGATAATCGGTGTTCTGGTTAGTCATTATCAGCACACATGACCTCCTGTTGAAGCAGGACAGTATTCTTGGTTTTATCTCTTTGCTGCTAGTGGACACACCTAAAGCTGGCATTTATTTGGAATTTGCTAGACGCTCTTGAACTGAAAACTTCACTGTGTTAATTCCATGATGAAAAAAAACTGAACCACTATGTATCACATCTGCTTATTTCAGAATAAACTGATGCTGAGTCCCAAAATGTTATTTTCAGTATTAAAAATGTGATACGCAGCATGGCATAGGTTTGGGAAAGTCTCCTGTCCAGTCCTTGCTAATGTGATACCCCAGGATGGAGCTTTTTATATTGTTATTCTTTTTAAGCCATGGGCTTCAGCTTGTATAGTGATGTCATGTCTGCCACTGAGTTTTATTTATACTGATGACAACTTTGTGTTTTTGATATTCCAAATTCAAAGGCTGCCAGACTGTCATAGCCATGCATCTCTTTTGAGTGGCTGACATTTATGCATTTCTGCAAGTCATTAAAAGCAAAAAAAATGATAGTGTCATATAGAGTCATGTGAAAACAGTGCTCTGTGCTCACTAGTTTCACATACCTGTGGATGAATTAATATAATTTAATTTAAGTTTGCTGTTTATCACTTCAGTGACATTGTAGTGCATTTAAAATATTTAATGCATCATTAAAACAATGCCTTGTTCCTCTTCAGTTCTACTTGGATCATAATTATATACATCTCAAAATGAAAAAAAAGTGTTTAACTTTACCAATAAAACTGTAAGGGAAGCTAAGCTTAAGATAAAACTAGATTTGTTGTTTTTCCCATTTAATTGTTAGTGGAGTATGAATGCATACCTCACATCCTGTGGTAACCATAGAGACTAAGATAAAGAGCTTACAGTATTTTAATTTATATATAAAATCAAAATCATACGGAAATCCTTCGATAATCCAGTGGGCAGCAGAAGACAACTGTTCCACATAGTCACCAAAGGAAAAGAAAACAAGTCCCCAAAATAAATAAATGAATGCAGAAGTAAAGTAATGCCATGTTTAAGTAGGATGTTGGAAGAGTGACGTTCAGTGGGCTATTACTTTGTATCCCATGTCACAAATTATAGGCAACACGAGACACTTCAGAAGAAAACAGCACAGATAATAAGGATGCTCCGTGAATTATGAAAAAAGGTGGATTGCATTAGGTGTACTTCAGTATGCATCTTAGAGATGGAAGCAGGCAACTGAAAATTGTCATATCTTCATTCGGTTCCCCTGTGCTGTCAAATGTATGCCTGTTAATAAAAACTGAGGGGATGCAGTTTTGTCAACTAAAAAGTAATTGACTGGGAAATGTAACAAACTGAGAGACCCAGAATACCTATATATATATATATATATATATATATATATATATATATATATATATATATATATATATATATATATATAATGTGTGTGTGTGTGTGTGTGTGTCTACTTCAGATCTCAGTTTCAAAACTTCGAACATCTTATGGCTGAGGACCAGATAATCAAAGTTTTGAAACTTCGAATATTCTGAATGGAGATCACAGTACAGTGCGGAATGGGAAATTTTCCTTTTTCCTTGCTGTAGTGAGATCTCTGAGATGGTATATTTAATTATCAGGGGGTGCGGAGGGGTGCAGGTTTGCTTGTTCCCCTGCAAAACTATAAAAGAACATTTTTGATTTGAGAGTAATAAAAACATTTGCCAAACAGTTGACTTCAGAACCTCATTTATATCGCATTGCTGCGGCTCATATTTAAAATGTGTAAAGCAGTTGCCATGCCTTCCCCTTCCTGTAGGTAATCATAAATTTATCAGGTACATTATGTTGGAAAAATGATCATTTATTTATAGTTGCCAATGGTTTTGTAGCATTCTTCGGACAGAATCACTGTTGGAAACAAAAGTAATAAATCTGAGTATGGACTCTACTCATTTTTTCATTTGCTGTTTGAAGAGTTTGATATTTGATGTTAGAATCAGACTATATATAACTCACACTAAAGCTGTGCACAGGAAAATGTGTAAAGAACATATAACTAGCTTCCACACACAAGACAAATCCAATACCTTTTGGTTCCAATGAAATTTTATTGAAACAAAATATTTCATCTACAACAGACTCCGGTTTTGCCTAATTAGTTGTTTTCATTAATTTTATTGATTGTAGTGTTGACCACATGATTTTTCTTTTTGTGTTAAATTTATGAGGTCTAGATAGCAGTGCTGCATTGATAAAGTGGTTTAGGTAAAACTGTAGTTGAAATATGTTTCAAGAAAATCTGGTTGGAACTGAAAATTATTATTTTTTTTACCTCTATGAATGTATGTCAGCTTGGATGACCGCTGGCTAATGTAAAGTACTCAGATTGATCTGTTTATAAGTTATCTAAACCAGAATAGGTTTAGCATTAGATTTACTTTTCCAACAGACTTATACCAAATTACCCTATTCAGTGTATTTAAAAATAGCAAATGTATGTTATTTCACACTTCTATATGAGATACTGTTTATTCTGGATTAATTTCATGTTTGAAGCTCAAGTAATTGTTCATGTAATTGAATGTCATGACAAAATAATCTCTCAGATGCATATAAGCATATATAAAATGTATTTTTATTGAAAAAGTTACAGAAAATTTGTAAAACAACATTTTTAACATAAGCCCCCCTCCACCATGCTCTCCTTTTTATAAAAAATGTTAACAAAAAATAAATAAATAATAATGTAAAAAGTGCAAATACCTTGTATGTCAGAAAATGTTTTTCTCACTATGTACAGAACTGTCATAATTACCAAGGTAGAAATTTAACCACATCCTGAGGTAAAATAAATGAAAAGTACACTAGCTAAGCAAATAAAATAAATAAACAGATTAATCTTACACATCAGTAAAACAAAAAAAAAGTGTTATTTTTCAAATTATTAAAAAAAAAATATTCATGCTTTTGTTCTGTTTTTGTTGCTGCAATGGGAATTTCCTTTGACAAAGCACACTCTGATGGAAGGACAGTCTTCAATTAATTCTTTGCTGTACCCTACCAGCTATCATGTGTGGCATTTGTTTGAGAATAGCCCTAAGTCATAGCTCTTGCAGTGATGCAGTTTTCTAATGAAGAATATTTCACCGCTACTGCAGATGAGATGTCCTACAATTTTTAATAATGTAGTTAACAAGACATACTCTAAATGCAGCCATACCATATGTTAGCTCCAGACACAGGGGTGAGTGCGTAGTCTTCATGGCTACACAGCGACAGTTTGCATATAGTAATAGGTGTGCTACCATTTTTAATGCAAGCAATTACTAGTAAAGAAATAATTAGACAAGTAATGACCCATTTTTTATATTAATTTCAAATTATTAGTACTTGGTCGGTACCATAGCAGCAGTTACGTGGTCATAGTGCAAAATAATATTTAGAGATATATAAACCATTTGTCACTTTACTATCCCTGACTTCGTATTACTAAAACATGTGGGGCTGGTATTGTGTCATGGACACTGACTATGTAAGTCCATCACTTTCAATAAGGAATTCTCATCTCCTAACTCTAAAGATACAGTCATGGTTTTGTAGTGACTGAAAGATTAAATGCCAGGACAGACAAGGACATGAAGTGTGAACTGCATTACTGTAAATGATGAGTTATGTGCCTTTTAAGAAGGACTTAATAATGAACTTAAAATCAAGGGAGAGATTCTCATTTTATGGATGTGAGAGTTCTACAGCTTCAGTACAATGTGTCAAAGTTTTTTTGTTTCTCTAGATATCAATTGTCACTATGTTTACTCACTTTGTCAGTGAAACGTAATGCTTTTTTGTTAGAAATGTCTGTGTTAGGATAATGAGCATGGTTTAACTCAATATCATTTACCTGCTGTCAGTGCCATGAGCACGCTACGTTAGTATCAGAATTTAGAGTGAACAGAACGTTATGTATGTTGAGATGCCCACATGTAAATATCCCTGTCTGTACCACAATAAATATGCTCATCTTTTAAGAGAGTTCTGGCTCAAGAAAATATGGCCTTTGAAGTTGTAGCTCCAGGGCATTCCCCATGTTTGCAATTGTTTAGGGCAGATATTCAACTACTTGGGGAGGTGCGTCTGGAATACGACCTGTTTACAAAATTTGCTGTCAAAATGAATAAAGTAGTAAATGTTTGTTGCATTCATTCTGTGCGAAAAACGGACCACAAAAATTAAGTTACTCCGGAAATGAAAAGTCCTGACCATACTTGTACTATTTTACCAATTCTATTCCTTATTA
>NC_056743.1:237708580-237726080 GCF_019279795.1 Protopterus annectens | reverse complement strand
AATTGTCTGAAAAAAAGGCAGCTGTTCCTTGATGAAAAGGTGTGCAGGATCACTGGCTATGACCACAGAAGCCTAGAGAAACAGTAGTACTTAAGAGGAAAGAGGACTTTAGAGGAAAGCTGCAGGAGGTATTTTTTATTTTATTTTCATTATACAAAATCAAAATCGAAGACAGCAGTGCATGAGCATGGTGATGCCAAGCAAGAACCTAAAGTGCACCGTGGAAGTTGTTAAATAAGGCGGATCAGAGATCACGCTTATTGTTGCATAGAGTAAAGGTGGATACAAATCTTTAGTTATCAGTGATTACACTACTGTTGCACAGAGTGATGGTAAATCTGTAACTATAGTTATCCGGGATTACACTATTGTTGGACACAGTGATGGTGAATATATACCTATATTTATTGGAGATCATGCTACTGTTGCAGAGTGATAGTGAATATATTCTGATAGCTATCAGAGATCCCACTACTGTTCGACAGATTGATAGTGAATATATATCTATAGTTATCAGAGATCACGCTACTACTGCACAGAGTAAAGGTGGATACAAATCTTTAGTTATCGGAGATTACACTGCTGTTGCACAGAGGGATGGTAAATATATAACTATGGCCACAAAAATAAAAGTAAAAATAATGCATTAATGGTTCACTCTGCAACTCAAAAGCAATCGCAACACACTCAAAAGAGTGAATCAAGGCAGTACAAAGGTAGACTGACAATATAAAACGATAAAAAACTTTATCATGCGTAAATGCTTTCACAGTTACTTCACAACTGCCTGATGAAATTTTGTCTGATGAAGCAGTTGTGAACTAACTGTTAAAGCACTTGCGTATGATAAATTAAAGTTTTTTATTGTTTTATATTGACAGTCTACCTTCATGCTGTCTTGGTTCACTCTTTTATGTGTGTTGAAATATATTACTATAGTTATCAGATATTACACTACTGTTGGACACAGTGAAGGTGAATATATACCTATATTTATCGGAGATCATGCTACTGTTGCAGAGTGATAGTGAATATGTTCTGATAGCTATCAGAGATCATGCTACTGTTGGACAGATTGATAGTGACTATATACCTATAGCTATTAGAGATCACACTACTGTCAGAAATCATGCTACTGTTAGCCAGAGTGATGATGAATACATACTGATAGTTATCAGAGATCACCAATAGTGAATATATTCTGATAGCTATCAGAGATCACACCACTGTTGGACAGATTGATAGTGACTATATACCTATAGTTATCGGAGGCCCACACTACTGTTAGAAATCACGCTACTGTTGGCAGGGTGATAATGAATACATACTGATAGTTATCAGAGATCACCAGACTTTTGGATAGAGTGATGGTGAATGTATACCTGTAGTTATCGGAGATCAAACTACTATTGCAGAGTGATGGTGAATACATACCTATAATTATCAGAGATCACACTGTTGTACAGAGTGATGGTGCATGTATACCTAAACATTATGTATTTTTTATATATATATATATATATATATATATATATATATATATTCAGTGCCTATAACCCTGTGGAGACTGCTGTAAAAACAGGGTATCAACTATAAGAAAACAAAAGGAATTGCTAAGCTTGCCAAGTTTGCAACCAATGCAAAATACTCTTCCCACCACTGTTTATCACTACATGATCTAAACTTGCTTGAACTTCCTCTCTTTCTTTCCTAACTGCAGCTAGTCACTGCACACAAATTCATCCTGATTAATAGAACTATTACTGAAGGAACTATCCCATCTATCTGGAAAATTTCACATATTATCCCCCTGCATAAAGGTGGTAACTCGAACGAATTATCAAACTATAGACCCATAGCTATATTATCTCCTCTGGCAAAAATCATGGAGAAATGCATCCATAAACAACTGTTAAACTACCTAATCCAAAACAACTTACTAGCTAACTGTCAACATGGTTTTAGGTCATTTCACAGCACCACCTCTGCCCTCTTATCCTTCTCTGACTGTATTAACAGAAATTGCAATAATAACACTCTTTCCTCAGCCCTCTGTTGATCTCTCTAAAGCCTGCGATATGGTTAACCACCAGCTACTCATAAACATACTCAAAAACTTTTGACTAGATGCACTGGCTATACAATGATTCCAATCCTACCTAAACAATAGATAGGCTGTACTATGGGAGAACAATTTATCTCCCCATCTCCCCATTGCCCTTGGTGTCCCTCAAGGCTCCATATTAGGCTCTCTCCTATTTTCTATTTTTATTAATGACTTACATTCTGTAATACCTCAAGCTACCTGTATTCAATATGCAGATGATTCCATATTAATATGCTAAGCCACTTCTCCATCTGACCTACAGACCCTAACCCAAAATGTGTTTAATACAGTCGAAAAATGGCTTTTACACCATTGCCTCATCTTTAACCCCCCAGAAAACAAAACTCTTACTATTCACTCCCACCCATAGGGCCTCCCTACTTAACTTTACTGTTATGTCAAACAATGGTACTATCATATCTCCTGATCCCACTACCAAACTTCTAGGGGTATTAATTGATAACAACCTTAACTTTGATACTCATATTAACAGTACTATAAAACAGCTCCCTTTATAGGATCAAACCTTTTTTGACTCTATTAACCAGGACTACTACTGCCTGTATCCACTTAATCTCTACTCTCCTCTATGCCTTTCCTATATATACTAATCTGTGTAAAAACAACCTTAACAAGCTGGCTATCTCCTACAACAATATTGCCAAATTTGCCACTGGCTCTGCTTTCAGCACCCATCATTGTAATAATCTTGTACAACTAGGATGGCTAGAGTTGCCAAACCTACTACTATTTAACCAATTAACAGTCACCCACAAGATCCTGTATCAACTTACTAATACCCCAATACTTACCAACCTTATCACCCCCTACAATAACTTTAATACCCTACACTCCTCAAACTACTTTTACAAATAGGTAAAAGCAACAATATGGCTGGTGACTCTTTGTTCTCCAATACCGTGGGCAAAACCTGGAACTCACTCCCCAGTGACCTGACCTCACTTTCCTCAATAACACTATTCAAAAACAAACTGAAATTATACCTTAAAACACATTGGTTATGCCCTTGTGCTAACCCTGACTAACTTCCTCACTTATCATTAGGTACTTACCACTATTTCTGTACTAATCTGTTTGCTTTTCTGTTAACCATAAAGATAGTGTGCTTTTATATATTAATTTAATGTCATTATAAATATCTTCTTATAACTATCCAAATATCACATGTATAAAGATTCTTTAAGCAGTAATGTAAGGAAATGTAAAGAATTGCTAAAATCTGTAATGCACCTGCATTTGTAAAAACTGTCATATAATATAAATACTGTGTTTTTGAAGCTTTTTTCCCCCGGGCCTCTACTGAAAATGGACATATATCCAGGTGGACTAGCCAGGTCAACAAATGTAAAATAAAATAAATAAATCAAGCAAACAGATTGCCCAGTCCTATCCCCTCTACTCCCCCACTACCAACCAAACTGACATCTCAGATCGGAACACCAGCTACTCCTGAACGTAGAAAAAACAAATTTATCTCCTGGTCAAATGCTGTACTCCTTTACTATGGCCAAACTGGGGAACACTCTTCCATAATCAGTCAGGACCACTAGCAATCCAGTCACCTTTTAAACAACTTTCTTCCTTATGACAGTGTACATGCACCAAAACTTCAGCTCTCAAAACCTGACTCCCTCCCTCAACATCCACGATTTTCACTTTTATTCCTCTGCCTATCTCAACCTTTATCTTACAACTTACTGTTCCCCTCTTTGTCTCTCCAATGTCCTGTGCCCTCTACTGTGAAATACCTACTTATCTAAATACTATACTTGCAGGCTTAGAATACTGACCATATTAACTGTAAGTATTCTTGCTATGCTACTACAACATTAACTTCTGTAATACTATCATAGTTTGTTTACTAAGACAATACATTGGTATACATCCACCTATGTTATATTGTACTTTGTCATTTGTTGAATCTAATGTACCAATGACTTGTGTTATTTTTCTGCTGCTGTTACAATTGTGTTGTAAAAACTTACTTCTGGTACTTTCCTCCCTGGACCTCCACTGAAAATGGGCTCATCTAGGCCCAGTGGACCTTCCTGGTAAACAAATGCAAATAAATAAATAAATGGACATTCTCTAAAAAAAAAAAAAAAAAAGTAGAAAAAAAGGAACAAGGAAGTTATGCTATCAATTCTCAGGAACAAGAGAGAGATGACATGGTCATAGGCAGCATGGAGTCAGAATCATGGTGAGAAATTACAGGAAAACTCATTTCTCCATGAAGATGGAGTATGGGACTTGAAACACAATGTCAGCGCAAGTAACAGATGTTTACACTACAGTTTATTGTACATTTACACATTACTGAAAGGAAAAAAATAAACAGTGAGTTATCAAAAACACCTTAACCATAAAACACAAAACCCCTAGGAAAAATAGTTTGGCATTAGATTATAAAAAAGTTAAATAAATGAGTACAAAATAAAATAAAACTATAATCAGCCAATTAAAATATGACATTACCAATAAAAAAGACCACACTCCACTTAAATTATATAAAACTTTAGTACCTAAAAAACATAACTGAACTATGAAGCTAAGAAGTCCTAAAATAAAACACAATAAAGTACTTGCTTATGCGTGGTCCTTACATAATGTTTTAGAATTAAATTAAGCATTTTATATTGGTGTGAAACTGCATACACTTATTTATTACCTTAGATGAAATGAGCCATATTTGTGGACTGGACTCTAGTGTATAGATATTTTATTTGATACTGGTGAGTCCATTTGACTGTTGGACAATAATAGTGCCTTCAGTTTTTGTTTATGCTCTTTCTTGTTTTGTGGATGTATATAACGATGAGAGTTATCTTCTGGCCATTCTGTAAACTGCTTTTAATGGTCTTTTATAGAAAACCTATATATATATATATATTTTTTTTTATATATATATATATATATATATATATAATATAGATATATGTGTGTGTTTGCGAGAGAGAGAGGGTATGTGTGTGTGTGTGTGTGTGTGTGTGTGTGTGTGTGTGTGTGTGTGTATGTGCTGAAATTCCACAATGGCAAACTGCATATGGTTGAGACCATATGATTAAAGGTTCCATAATTTTGAAAACTGAAAAAAAAAAAAAAAACTGTTTTGTCAGGTAAGTCCAAGTTCACAATAAGCCCAACTTAATTACCTCACATACAGCCAGTGAGTTGTTAGCCTTGTAATATATCTGATTACCCTCTATCTCCAGTCCCTTGACTATCTCAGCAAGTGTGACTGAGTTGAAGACCTTTGCCAGGTCCATGTTGATAACATTCACTGGTAAGCCTTGGTCCAATGCTTCCCAGAAAGTCAAATAACAGTTTATCAGATTTGTTAAACACGTCTGGCCTTTAGTAAAGCCATGTTGTTAGATATCAGCAAGTCATATCAGGTTACACAGTACTCTTTCAAATACTTGCTCAGAATACAAATTAGACTAATATGTTTATACTTGTCCACAGTTTTAGTAGTCCTTCCTTTTGCGATGGAATTGCATCAGCTTTTATCCAGAGTTCAGAAATCAACCTACTAAGAGACTCATGAAACATATACTGTAAAATGATCTCCAGTGTATGAAATTGGTGGTACTCTGTGGCTCAAAAAAGCATTTCTAAGAGTTGGTCCATATTTTACAACTTTAATAAATTACAACTGTCTTTTGGCTTTTCCCGGTTAGGGATCGCCACAGCGGAACTCCGGTCCGCTAATAATTGGCAGTAGATTTTTACGTGCTGGCTTGCCGGGCCTAATGCACAACCTTCAATGAAGGAATGCCCATTCACGCATGTTGACACACAGAAGACGCTCAACGTCTAACTGTGAGGCGACAACGCTACCGCAGCACCACCACCACCGCAGTCTACAACTTTAATAAATTAATTCCTGATATTCTAACATAACCACTACACAGGCAGTGCTGGAGAGAAAGATATCATTTAAGCCATCTGGACCAGCAGCAGAGTTAGTTTTGATGGAATTTAGGGTTTCTGTCAAAGCTTCACTAGATATACTCAGGCAACTAACCGAGTCAGCAGTAACTACATTATAATCTACATAACTAGTTTTGTTGAACTGTTTGTGAACTTATTCATAAATAAACGAGAGAGAATTTGAGAATCAGTTCTCTCAAGCTTACCTACAGTGATATTTATTCTAGACTGATTAGCATTTCTGTAACCCTGCAAATGCATAAATAAGGCTTTTTTTTTCTAAGAGATGTACGGGTTACTAACTTAAATCATAACAGATTCTCATTTTGTATATTAAACTTCTCAAACTCAACACTGATTTATGATGCCTGCTTTTGTTAAGCCATAAATCTTTCTTTCTTTCATTCTCTCGTTCTTCTATTTTCCTTATTCAATTTCCTAGACCTCTAAGGACAGATTTTCTTCCCTAGCTTATGTAGCTGATATGTAAGAGCATGGATAGGAATTAATTTATTAATTAAGTTGTAAAAGATGGACCAACTCTCAGAAATGCTTTTTTGAGCCATGGAATCACTCCAATTCCATACACTGACATCATTTTTAATAGATGAATAGTCATCCCTATAAAAAGCTTTCTGAACTCTGTTTCCTGAGAGGGGAGGTAACTTTTGACCATTATCAATCAGCACTCAAGAAAAACAGTGCCAAACAATTCAGCCTCTATTTTATTTAGACTTGGGTGAGTCTTTGATCCAAAACAACCAGTAAGTTGTCTTTTCTTATTGTGTTCCTTGATAATTTGTTTTTAACCCAGCCCTATACCTATCCTAACTAGAGAGTTAACTATATTATTATCTGGTTGAATGAACAAATAGTCCTGCCATATGTTTTTATTTGAGCTTTTAGATATTATATGGATTTGCACATAGGTTTTTAGGATTGTTTTCAGTTGTTTTAGCTGTTAGAGCCTTTATAGGTCTGAATGAATATGCACTAGCACTTTAATTTAGTAATATCAATACATTAACAATGTAAATGTGCTAATTGTGCATTTATTTAAGGGATGGATTTTATGGAGTACTATTGAAGTCTGAAGAAGCGTCGGAAGGACGTGAAAGCGCTTACTATCCTTGTTGTTGTCTGTTTTAATAAAGAGTTAAACTACAGCAGTTTCATTGGATTATTCACAGCGTTTGGTGCACCCTTGGAATATCTATTTTGTTCATATTATTATCTGGGCTCAGGGTCTGCTACTCTACTCCTTATGCATGAAGCTCAACACCAATCAAATTATATTCCTGCTGAAGCATTCTTCTAATATAACAATAAAGAAGCTCTTCTCAACATATGTTTTATTCGGTGGCCTCTAAAATAACCCTGTGTTCTATTTTGCCTTGCATTTAGAGATGATAGCTATAATTATCTCAGTCTTTACTAACAAAATATACAAATTACTGAAATTATAAATGAACATATGTAGAAATTCCACCTCCCCTTTTATAACTATGCTTATGGATATATCATTCGTATCCCAGAAGACATTTTAATTTGTCTGAGTCATTATATCATGTTTCAGTAATTAAGATGACATTATAATCTTCACCACCTAACCTACTTTCTGAATCCTTAAATTTGTTAAGACTCCTGGCATTAGACTAAATGCATTTTATTTTTGATCTTTTCTTAGTGTCTTTACCATTTTTTTTTCTCCTAAAAGGCAAGCACCACTTTCAAGAACGTATTCAAGAAAAAAAAAATTTTTGATGGTTAAAATGCAGTTTAATCTACCATAACAAGTTACTTCTATTCAGTCGGTCTTCCCATATTAGTAATGTATCTATTTTGTTCATTAAGCTCACTTTTGACAGGGTATTAGTAAAAAGTTAAACAGCTTTAAGAAACTCTGCGCTATACCAAGAGGCCAAGAAAGTATTACAAAACATATGTGCAAATCCAGCTGTTACACCAAAAGCTATCATTTGTTTCACCTCGTTCTTAAAACTTTCCATATTAATTTTTTTCCTGCAACACTCTCCAGCTGCCAGTATGATATCATACCTTCTCATAGGATTATTGAGTATCATCATGACTTTCTAAATCAGCTCATATTAGCCCCAGTAATGCTGGTAACCTTATCAATATAGGGAAGAGAGTTCCTAATTCCCACAACATTGACATTGTTATTCATAGGTTCATAGATAGGTACTAGGCTATTGGCCCTAGGGCCTATATAAGCCTAGCCAAAGGTACCCTGGCTTTTGCCACCCAAGAAAATTATTTTCCTGTGCCACTGTCGAGCAGAGCCACAGAAGTGATCCCCGGGGTGAATTTCCTATCTCCCATCCAATCATCAAGATTTTTCTTGAAGAGTGCTAATGAGGAGCTTTGTTTGATATAGATAGGTAGTTTGTTCCAGAGTATGGGAAGTCTCTGGGACAGGAATCTATCCCTCCAGCATGTTCTGTTTATTGTGGTGATGAGGTTTAGGTCCCTAGAGCATGTAGCTCATAGGGATTGGGATTTGTTTATTGTGGTGACGAGATTTAGGTCCCTAGAGCATGTAGCTCATAGGGATTGGGATTTCTTTAAGTGGAGCATGTCTAAAAGCTCTGGGTTTGACATAGCTTTGTGTGTTAGGCAGAGATCACCTCTGAGTAGGCGATTTGCAACGGAGTAAAGCTGCAGTTTTTTGAGATGGTCTGCATAGGGCATCTCTTTGAGGCCAGTAATCCTCTTTGTGAGGTATTTCTGTGGCCTTTCCAGTTGTTGTAGATGTCTTGTGAGGTACATACCAAAAGGGGCATTGTACTCTATAATGGGTCTAATGAGTGATGAGTAGAGGGGAACAATGACCTCTTTTTTTCCTGAATGAGAAACCTTTTGTGATGAGGTGTGCCACATAAAAGGATTTCCTGACTACTGTGGCAATGTGATTATCAAAGGCGAGACTACTGTCCACCTGTGTCCCAAGGTCTCTTATCACACTTTCGGTGTTAAGTAGACTACCACCTATGTGGTAGTTCATGGGTACTGAGTTTTTACCAAAAGGAATGACAATACACTTTTTGGCATTGAGCTTGAGGCCATGGCTTTGACACCAGGCATCTGTCTCAGCAAGGCCCTTTTGTAAGATGTCCACATCTTTTGGAGTTTTGATTATGGCTCCTAGTTTGCAGTCATCTGTGAACTTCATTAGCCAAAGACCTTCTGTGTTGGCCTGTACTTCAGAGAAGTAGATACCAAACAGGAGAGGACCCAGGACTGAACCCTGTGGTACTCCACTTGTCTGAAGATGGATTTGGAGTCTGCTACTTTCACAGTGTGGGTTCTGTCAGTGTGCCAGTTGGCAACCCATCTTGTGACATAGGGATTTATACCTAGTTTAGTGAGTTTATCTATAATTCCAGAGTGGGGGATGGTGTCAAAAGCCTTAGCGAGATCTAGATAGGCTGTGTGAACCACCTTACCCTCATCTACGACTTTGGTGACTGCTTCAAAGAAGTCTATCAGGTTTAGGAGACCAGATTTATTACCAGATTTCTAGCTGACAAATTTGTTGTATATGAATTCCCCTTAAAATATTGAAGGACTTTGGGGTAAAGTAATGTAAGTAAAATGAATATTAGCTGGATCTGTCTCAATGTCGCACATTAATACTGAAATTAGAAACTTCTTTCCCAGTGCTCCCCTTCTCTTCTTCATTCTAAATGTCCGTTATTCTTTTAAGTCTTCCAAGATGGGAGGTTTCTTTCTGTACTAGATGGTACATTACAAGTGAAAGGGAGACAGGAGTCCATACTCGGGCTAACAGTTGAAGATGAATTGGTCTGATTTAACACACCTTTGTAAATATTTCAAAACATCAGTCTGGGATACCACTTCATGGTCCACAGGCATCAGTCAGGAATTCCTTTTGCTTAAGTATTTTAACCTCAGGAAAAATCTTAAGTTAAATGGCGTTTGCTTCTTCTTGTAAGTTGTTATTCTTAACAATGAGAAATATGCTCATTTGTGCTTTTACATCTCAAGTAGGTTCACTCATCAAAATCCCACCCATATGTGTTACAATTATATATATTACAGCATAAATATAAAGTCAGAGTATTTTATTATTTAAATGGTATTTGAAGGATGCTATATTTTCTGTGTCTTTAAAGGCATGTTGGTGAGCACTAGATTTAATAAAGTGTGTAATACCAGTTGTTTTTCTGGTTTATCTATACATATCTATACATATTTATTTTGATTTACAAGAAGTACATGTATGTAAACTTATGTATGCCCTTTCTGTCAGACCTGCCAAGCAAAACTTTTCCATTTCCTCCATAGTGATGCTTATATGTGCTTAGCATTTGTTTATTCAACTTACTAAAATATGCTGTGACAACCCTCCACCTCTGGGCCAGTAATAAAGGAAGCCTCAGTCCTCACCACTGGCTTCTGTGGGGAACATTCACTGGTGGGATAATAGGGACTCACCCAGTATTTCCAGATGCAGCTCTCTGCATCAAGTACAATCAAGCACAATTTCCCTTAAGAGCAGACAGGGAACACAGTCAGTCTGGGCTGGCTCCTCTTCAATAAAACTCTCCACTGGCACAGCTATAGAGTTGAGTCTTTAGCCAGGGTTCCAAGCCAAATCCTCCAACACTCTCTCTGCCCAACCAGTGCTTCATGTCCCTGCCTAAGTAGCTGATGCACACAATCTTTGAGATTTGATTTGCATGCGCGTGAACACACACACACACACACACACACACACACACACCTGGGAATGGCTGCCACAGGTTTACTAGCAATGCCGCCTTTTGCCAGATTATAAGGTAGTTATCACTGCCACCAGAACCCTTCACCAGTTACTTTTAGGTCCTGAACAAATGGTGTCCAACTTTACTAAGTGAAATGAATATTGTTACAAATGATAGTTTGACCAAGAGCAAGGCTATTAGGAGTGGCCCACACAATGTCAGCAAATAAATATGCAAATACTTTCAAAACTTAAATATATTTACAAAGTTCAGCCGTAATGAAAGGTTTAAATATGTTTAATAATAAATAAAACAAGACGATACTAAATATCTATTCACAGTGACAGAGTTCAAAACCACAGGGAATATTTAAAATAATATCGAAGGACAGATTCAGGCAAATAAAGAAAAACAATATCTAAACTAAGCTTCACTATATTCCTGACTGAATCCAAGAGAATCACTATTCCCTACTTACTTAATAGAGTATGGCAGATGATGTGGTGAATGGTCCTTCTTGTTGTCAGGCTTAAGTCAAAATACAGAATGCTCAGTCACACTGAGACTTCTCAAAATAATATCTAAAATAGTACCTAAAATAGTACCTCTGGGATAGCTTGCAGAATTACATCACTTCTGGTCATCTGACTTCTAGTTCTCATGAAAACCCCCATTGCTGGAAGTTGACAGGATTTAGCATCTACCTGTAAAAATACCCACACAAGGGCTTTTGCTCAGATCTGTGGCAAGTGCTAGAAGTCCTAATACAGTTTTATACCTCCACACTTCCAGAGTAGTAATTAGTTTACCCTAAGGACAATACAGAAAGCTTCCTAGTACAGACTTTGTATCTCTGGCTGCATTAAAACCTGTGCAATAGCATCTTTATGACCTAGTCCAATAAAGTTAAAGTAATTTAATTTCAGATATATTTAAAGTTTGCTGGACTGAGGTTAACCACCTGTTTTCCAGATTCCTCTGTTAAAACATATACGTTTAAACAGTTACAATAGTGCATGCACATTTCTGTTCTCTCCAAGTAGGGCACACTTTGGATACATTTCAAACACAAGCACTTTACAAATACCTTTTCAACACACACTTCTGTACAAATCAGTTTGATAAACACATGACATACAGTTCTAATACATTTGTAACACAAGCATCTTGTATAAATCAGTTTGATATTCACAAATGACATATTATTTACAAAATTCCAGCTAGCTGTTCTAGCCATACCTCCTATCATCACATATGTAATAAAAACAAACAACTAAAATCAAAAGTAGCAGCATTTCAATTTCATTAAAAAAATAAAAAAATAATCTGAACTCCCCATCACCCTGTCCATACATGCTGAATACACAAAGATGGGCTTTTCTTCATGTCGCTACTCGCCACAATGGCTGCTGTAGGGTCTCATGGTCACTTGCTGGAATAGCTACTTAAGTAGGCAACTACCTATAATGCAGCAAAGCAGAAAAGTCTTCTAACTATGTTGACTATTCCCTGCTTATGCTTCTAGAAAGTATCAGTACAATCTGAACACACACACACATCATTATAACATGTAGCAGGCAAATGGCAGTGGGGAACAATGTAATGAGCAAACTCTCAAGAGGACATGAACATCTATGAACTGAGAAGCTGAAGGAACACACATTCATGTGCACATACATACATACACATACACACTCACATGCTTACATAAAATTGATGAGTTTTTGAAAATTTTCCTTGCTGGCAGGATCATGTTGTGTCATCTATTATATTTGTGTTTTCTATATATATTTTCAACAGGGAACAATAAAAAAGAAGTCACCTTTTTGCCCTTTTCTTTATTGTACTGTATACCTACAAATAGCTTGTGTACAATTCCATTTTTGACAGGTAAAACTAGTAAAACTGAATAATGCAATTTTGAAAGAGCTTTTTTTCATAATGTAATGGATGTTGTGGAATATAAGATGACGTTCAAGGTAGTGCTGTCACTTTTATGATCCTTAAAGTTATCGATGAGTTATCAAACAAGCAGTAGATCAATGCTCTAGCCACAGTGCTGGCCATAAGTCATTCTTATTTTAGGAACACATCAGAAGGAATTAAGCACATGAAAAGGGCTAGATAATTGAAAGCAGTAAGAGTGAGCATAAACAGAACCAATGCTAGCTCCCCTACCATAGAGAGATAAAGTCTTGAATACGATCCTGGTGATCTGGATTCAGTTAGCAGCCTGGGTGCCCATAACAGTTAGTGGAGGGAAGAGGGGAATAATGAGTCTTAGCCTCCTTTGTCTTTTGAGGGGAGGCAGAGATGATGTGCATGTGAGTAGAATCATTCTTATAGGCCCCAGTGGAGACCACATCAAAAAACAGCATCCGGGCTAGGCAAACAAGAGGCACTCAGGCACTCATTCCCTTATAGTGGATAGGACATGCCAGGGAGCAATTATTCTTTGTAAAATCTCAAACCAACCTGTACAAGCAATAATGGGGTGGCTCTTGGGTTCACTCACCTCTCATCTTGCATCCTGTTAGTGCTAGCACACCCCAACTGTGGGCAAAAGCCTGGAGGTGTCAAGCACCCAAAGGACACTGCATAACTCGCTGTTTGAGGATATGATGGACTCAGGGGGAAGCATATTGTCTCAGTGGTTGAGCCCCAAACTAACAGTGAATTCAACTTTTGCAAAAAAAAAAAAAAAAAGAGAGAGAGAGAGTGTAACAAACGTAGTTTTACTAAATGTTTAAAGATTGAGACCAGTCCTAAGACAGAGAGGTATCTGAAAATACAATGGCAGTATTGGATAAAAATATTTGATTTTCCAGGGTGTTAAAAGAATCTTAGAGAAAAAAGAAAATATGCAGGAAGTCTACAACATGCAATTTAATTAAATGAGAGGAGAGTTAGAGGAAGACAAATAAAATGAAATCAGCTAAAGCCTTTGCTTATAGCTTGTGCTGAAGGTTTGTCTGTATGCTGGAGGAAAGTTGTCTTGACTTTCCAATTTTTCTTCATGGTTGCTAGATGGGATAACTTCCTATGTTCCATGGATCTTTTCTTACAATTTTTAGAGAAGTTCTTCATTTGATGATCTCTCTTGAGTTATAAATGAGTGCTTTAACTAAGCTGCTGGCACAAATTGGATAGCTGCTGGATGTCACAAAATCCAATGGGTATTAGAACATGAATCCTGAGTATCAGCATGCATTTGTATGTAGTACTAAAATATAAAATTATTTCTTAACACTGCACTCTTGGAAATACATTAAATCATGTGACTGACAGAGGGAAAAACATTGCTAATGCTCTCAAAACGTATGATATTATTCATACATTATACTCAAAAGCAACTATGTTAGTAAGTTGTAAAACATGTTTATATGCTTTGCAGAGCAACTCCACATTTAATTTTGCAGCAAAGGTTATGATTCTCTAAACTTATTTTACACATTTTTAATACATGGGTACAGTGATGCCAATATCTTAGCATTCTGAAGGAAAGAAAAGCAAGAATATTCTCAGTGAATTCTCCAGATAAAAGCGTTAATGAATGACAGTAAGCAATGTTTGGTAAATGTATTATCTTTATTACTAAAAGCTTGTAGATGGAAGCCATGGAAGAATCGCAAATGTCACATGAAAATGTGCAGTCAAGCAGCTGTGCAATTACTTTATAGTGAAGGATTAACCACAGGGTTGAAGGCTCACAGACGTAGACCACATTCACATTCTTACTGAGAAAATTAGTCACTTTATTCTATTCAGCTAAACATAAGATGTAAACATTTAATTTTCTGGGCAATGTAACAGAACATGGTATACAGTTCATGGAATTCAAAACCACATTAACCCATTAAACACTACAAACACCGCCAAACATTTTTGTAGTGTCCGTCTAGTGACATTCCTTGGCATCTAATGCCTGTTCATGTTCACGTTATCAATTGCAAAACTGAGCTACATACAAGTTAATAGGAATCTGAAATTAAAACTTTCAAAATAAGCAATACATCGGTGTTGCTAACTGACCTCTTTGTAATACATCTGTAGAGATATTAGTCATTGTTCGTATACTAATTATCCATATTTTCATAATTTTCATAATTCTTTAAAATTTCCAGCAACCAAACACTATAAGACAAAATTTCTTAGCTCATATCAAAGCTCAAAGAATGATGAATAAAATCTGCTTATAGTATATGTGCACCTTAAATGTTTACTGACAAATTGTAAAATGTTTTTAAGGTCTAATGATCAGTATTTTCTGTGGTTATTGTGACTTACAAAATCCATTTTATGACTTTAGAATCTAATGAGTGCTACCAGTGTAAATGCGAAGCAGTTATGAGCAGTTTGCCGTTTATACTTCACATAGTGTTTCAGTAGGTCCTGCACATCAACATGACCATCCAAATCCTTTTTTCTGTTTATGACAATGAATGTTCATATCATATGCAATCAGCTAATTCTGATCTAGACTCTACCTGAGTGAATGCAGATTTAAGTGTTTATATCATACAGCATTTTAAATCGAATGAAATATCTGATATGTTATAAACTTACTGGTCTCTACAAAGATGTGATATTTCATTATAAACTTACTTGTCTTTGCAAAGATGTGATATTTCATAAATGTAACAGGTGCATCTCCAAGAGAAAAGCATAATTTCCGAGTTCAGAATATTATTTTAACTTATTTTCATATTATTTATCATCAGTTGTTTTGTAAACAGCAACTCCACAAAACAGGAGTTGCTTCTTTAAAATAGAGAAAAGATGTCTATAGATGTTATTAACTGTTTATGTGGGGTTTAAATGGATTAAAACATTCTTTCTCCACTGAATGCAAACTCAGAAATGTGTAACTCTGGTGGCATCTTTTATGTTTTAAACAGGTAAATGACGTTCCAGTTCTGCCTAACATCCAACAACCTCTTGTTCAAAATAATGGGATTATAACACCAAGCATTACACACTTATTTGGTGAACAGAATAGGTATCCACCCTCTGCGCAGACATCTGCCAACTGTTCCAGAGAGTCTTCCCTGACACAAAATAGAAAGGTAACTAACTATTGCATAGTTTCTGCACTGTAGCATATTGAACAGCATTAATGGGATGCAATTTTGGACCATCAATAACTGCAATTCTACAGGAAGAGCAGATAGAAAAAACTGTTTTTGTTTGTAGTTACCAGTTTCATATCTAAAAATATTGCATGACTAGAAATGGGAAAGTTAAGAGGCATTAAACTGGTGTCTTGTCTCTAAATATAGATTGAAGTAAGAAGAGGTTATATCATTTCTCTGGCCGCCTGTTTAATTTTTTAATGCGTCTAGGAGTGAAAGCAAATTGTTCACTGGTATTTGTTAGAACTCAGTGATATATTTGAGTGACTAAACAAATGATGCAAAAAAATTGGTAGATGAATTAATAGTCGATCTGTAGAGGAAAGAAAGTTGTTTAACTTTTGTGGTGCTTGAGCATAATGGCATTTTTTTAAGTAGGGGCAAAAAATGTTGTTTAACTTTTGTAGTGCTTTAGCATAATGGCATTTTTAAGTAGGGGCAGCTTCAGTAAGATTCCACAAAAATTGTGCATTTAACTTTTGTGACTGTTAGTCAGTAGTTTGCACTACTAAAGGAAGTGAAGAATAGATGATCGCCAATAAATTGTTGGGTTAATTGTCAGTCTTTCATAGTGATGCAACACGATAGCAGGTTCGTTTCTCTAGAATAATCAAGGTAAAGCTTTGATTGGTGAATACAACATATAGAATATTTCAGGCTTTTACTTGTCAAATCAGTGGTCTGTATGAAACGCAGAATGACTGGTTGATGACAGAATTTTAATCTCAAAAGGATCTGTTTGCTGTATCCATAACCTGACTGTCTGGCTCTCATGGAATTTTAAGCAAGAGGATAGAAGCAGAGTGAGGTCCTGAGTGATGATGCAAAGTAGGGGTAGTCTGCTCTCTGTAAATTGTTCTGTTGATATCCAATATGTACAACATCAAGCATGGTGATGATTTCCATAATGCTCGTTATGTTGTTCTCGGAATTATTTCTTTCAAATAGCTAATGTTCATTCAGCATCATTCATCTGGGTGAGCACCAGCATTTTATAGCTGTGAATTTCAGTGCACAGAAACAGTAACTCTGGATATAAAACACTAGTATAATCATGAACTGAGTTAATAAGATAAGTGCAATACTGGTTCTGTGACCAAAAAGACAATTTGCTTCTTAATAAGATCAGAATCCATGTCTTTAGCTACTTTTTATAGAAGTCTATCAAGTGAAATTGGCAGATCTTTTTTTGTTCTTTTTAGTCCCAGAACCAGGTTTGCTTCAGTTCCTTAAATAAGATAAAATGCACCACGTTAGCACACAAACATACGTTTATTCAAACGAAAAAATAAAGATGGTTAGGGCTTTCACAACTACACTAGTTGCTTCATCAGACACAGTAGTTTTACATAATAAAGCTTATATAGAAGATGCAATAAAGTCAGCTGACACTCCCAATAGTCACATGTTCCAATGTTTAAAAATATATAACATTAAATATATATAAATATAGATATGCATAAAAGCATAAATATGCATAGATATACTGATAAATGGTTAAAACATTACAATAAATATATATAAAAGAGACTTAGTTAAAATGCTTAAAGAAATATAAT
>NC_056743.1:237617614-237708080 GCF_019279795.1 Protopterus annectens | reverse complement strand
GCCTGACACACAACCTTCAACGAAGGTATGACCCTTCACGCATGTCTCCATGCAGAAGACGCTTAGCTGAGAATCGAACCGGACAGCGTCTTAATGTGAGGCGTTATATATAAAAACGTACGATTGGGTGATCAGAACAATAAGTTAGAAATATCAGAATATGAATCGATAATAAGATTAGCAGCAGATAGAATACCAGGATTGAATAATAGAATAACATTAAAACTGATGTTAGATTTTCGACAGAAACAGTATAGGTAAATAGGTACTCTTAAAAGGAATTATAAATTAGATATAGTTGAGAATAAATAGGTAAAGAATACATTTTGAAGCTAAATTAGTGCCATTACTTTTTGAACGATTTAGTTGTCGAGTGTATTATGTGACAATAGATGGATAGATGTTGTGTTTATAAATTAATAATTTTATTAACTTTTTAGAGTTGAATATTTTTCTTATATGTATTGCGATGCTATTCTCACATATATGCATGTAATATGATGTATAAGAATGGAAGCTGCATTTTTTAGAATTATTTGCATTTTTAATGAGATGCTAATGATGTTAGATTATACACTGGATCGCTGTGTCATGTGAGGGTTTTTTTGAAATTGTTATAAATTTTAAGGTTCATCATTGTTTGATTTTAACACTGAAGAAGGGACATTCCCGAAAGCTTTGTTTGTTAATAAATTGAGCGTTTTCCATCTATTTGTTTTTTCTTTTAATGTAATAATTTACTCATGGATAAAGACATGTTTACCCAGTGAAACTGATGTAAAACTCTCCTCTTCTCATAATTAATCAACACTCCATGGCAGTGATTTGGTTATCATTAGATTTATTCCCAAGTGGTAAGGCTTGACACATCAAACTTTATTCTCAAGACACCAGACGCTAACCAGAGTAAATCCCACATGACCCACTGTGCTGGCTATAGCAGGAATTATTGAGATTATAACATGGCATAGATTGAGTTGTCAGTATTTATTTCAAAAGTGAGCAACTTTTTAAAATGGAAAAAAAGTGTCACATGAGATCATAATGAGTAGCAGATCTTAAATCTGTAATGTCATTTTATTATTTAAATGTACTTTTTACGTGCTCCAGTAATAGTGTCAAGATGAATAAACTTGCTGACAGGACTCTGAGTTTCAGAAACAGAACTTATTTTCTTATAAGGTTTGTAAGACAAATCTGTGTGCATTTTCGTTAGACACCAAGCAAAAGTTATGTGTGAAGTAAAGTTCAAGAAATGGGAGGCAAAGAATGGGAAACCAGATATTCTTGCAAGGAGTAACTAAAAGCCATCATGATCCACAAGGCCAACATTATGGATTATTGTAATCATACCATGATATCTTTGGTGTAGTCAGTATTTTTTTTTTTTTTTTTTTTTTTTTAGAAGTGAGTTAGTTTTCAAAAAAAGTGAGAAGTATTACATTCTCATAGTGGGTGATGGACAGCAGTATTTATTTTTTTATATCTTATTACTCAATTCATTTTTTAAACTAAAGTTATACAGTTTATATTTTTTTGTTATGTATAAGAAGAGTAATATTTAAATTTTTAAATAGAGTAGCACATCATTTCCTGACAGGTCTGAGAGAGGTCTGCTTCTGTTATGTTTGTGGTGGTAGAATGGAAGAATAGCTTAATTAATTTTATGAATTACTGATAAAAAGCATAGTCTCACTTATTTAGAGGTTCATAGGTTGGTACTAGGCTATCGGCCCTAGAGCCTGTACAAGCCTAGCCATAACAATTCCCTGGATATTTTATTCCCACAGTATTTACTTCCCTGGACCCCTGTCTAGCAGGGGGACTGACGTGATCCCCGGGGTGAATTTCCTAAATATATAATATAATTATTATAATTATTTGTCGTCTCTCAATTTTGGCCCTGCTTTTTAACTTAAGATGCCTCCTGTATGCCTAAGGGGTTTTCGGCATATCACCAGCTGGGGATTTACAACGGATGAGATGTATTGTGTTTGGACCTCATCTTTCATTATCACTAAGGGTGTTTTGGTTGGTACATCAATTACCACTGGATTTTGGTTGCTTTTTACTGATGGAGTAGGTCAGCTATCAGTCATAGTTTACAAATCATGATTGGGCCTAACTCTGCACTAACATTGTGAATTCCATCTTATGAAGGATTATGTTTGGCTTTATCCTCTAAGGTTCTTTATCTTGGCTTTTGGAAGCCACATACAGGCATTGTGATTTGTGTCTAAGCTTTTTTCATATTTGGTTCCTACAAGTCACAACATTCAAGGCTGGAAACTGATATTTAAGGTGGACATATTTGTTGGATGGGTACCCCGAGCTTCATTTATTGGCTTTTACATCAATGGAATTATCACTTAACAAATACAAGCCTTTTTTTGTTTTTTTTCCAACTAAATCGTCTTATGTATGCCTAAAGAGTTTTCTGCACAACCAAGATTTGTGGTTCATACAGAATGGGACCAATCGTGCATTTTGGTGAACATTTTTTTTTATTTCAAACCAACTAGCAGTGTGTTCCGGCCTGGGCATGACTTTTGTTTGGTGACGAAGAATAAACAAGGTGTTGGATTACAGCCTTCATTTCTATAACCAGCTGTCCCTTACAGATGCAGATGTGGGTCTGCTATTAGAGCTGGCTTATAGTGAGCCACATGGATTAATTTTGCATTAGCATTGGGAACTGTACTTCCTCCTTTGTATGAATATTTGTTTTTTCTACCTCAAAGCATCTACATACTGGCTTTTATAAACTATCAACAGGTACTGTAAATTATGATCATATTTTTGGATTTGGGCTCTATTCTTCTATTTGGGGCTCTATGTACAAATACACAATATTGCAGCCTTTAAATCGCTGCCAAAGGTGGACTTGGTCATCCGGAGCTTGGGCGTTTGGCTCTAGGATTAGTGTGACTTTTGTACACATATACACAAACTCTTTAACTCATTGGGCCTTGAACTTTGAATTTTGAAAGACCTGATTCATTTGAACTATTGAATTATTTTGGTCCTTATTACCAGTTATATTCAGTTTCTTGTGTATAACAATTGGACTTGAAGAATTGCAATTTTTTTGTATGGCTAACATAGCCGTTCACATAAGTTTGGGGTGTAGAATGCTTGATTAGGTCCTTTTTTGTACAGGGCACTACTGTATTAGTGCTTAGTACATCTTTTGGTATTGCTGTTGTCCAGGTGGCTCCTTGATAATAATTATTATCAAATCTATGGATTGGCTGGGCTGCAACATAATACTGATTTGGTGTTCATGGTGGTGATGAAAGTCACTCATATAAATGCTAATAGCCCTCAACATCTGAAGTGAGCTGTTGTGCTTTCTTTATTAAGGCCAGAGATGAAGGTCGGCCATTATGATTTCCAACTAAGAAGGTCAGATTTTGACCCATAACAGCCATATTTGATTTGTTTTGTTTGTGTTTTGGTTGTGTGTTGGGTGCATTTTTTTATTACTTATGGCAGAGACGAAGGTCGGCCATTTCATTCCCCAACTCTGTGTTGGTTTATGACCTCTAATACTTACAACTTTGTTATTCAAGGAACAGGGCAATTGGCTAACCAGGGGCTGATCCTTTATATTTATGTTCTGTTGCAGTTCTGGTGATTGATGCCTATACTGGTGGTGTTTTTTTACATTATATATATATATATATATATATATATATATATATATGGGTCTACTTCTTTTGACCTAACTTTCATTTGCCTGACACTCATTTGCCTGAGACCAAATGACTGAAATTTCATTTGCCTGATAAGTATTATTAGCAAGAAAATGGAATATGCCCACTTCCCCACTGCAGTACGACCCTGGAGTTAGAATATATAGTTAGGGGGGGTGGGGGGGCACAGCCCCCCACAACGGGGGGGGTGTGGGGCGAAGCCCCCCACTTACTTTTCTGTTACTAAGCAATATTACATCAAAAGTTAACAATATCATATGAAATGAAGTGGGGGGTTTCACACCCCCCACACCCCCCCTAACTATATATTCTAACTCCAGGGTCGCACTGCAGTGGGGAAGGGGGCATATTCCATTTTCTTGCTAATAATACTTGTCAGTCAAATGAAGTGTCAGTCAAATGAAGTGTCAGGTCAAAAGATGTAGACCCACATAAATATATATATATATATATATATATATATATATATATAGAGAGAGAGAGAGAGAGAGGTACTGAGTGTAGAGAAATTGATTATTGGTAGCTATCTTTTTCAGATCGGGGGTCGATTTGGACATTCAGTTTCCTAGACATTGTCACTCTTATTTATGTGAACCAGGCTATTATTTCTATTTTTGTGATATAACTTTCATGTCTTCACTGTTTTAGTTTATTTTGGTCCTGATCTAGGGCCACATTCAGTTATTATACTTCAGTTTATTACTGTTGGTTATAACTAGTCTTGAAGGTACCAGTCATTGAATTTGAGATATACAGGGGATATTTATGATGGATCTCTCAAAATTATTGGAGGGTCTTGGAAGCCTTTGGTTTGAGACAACCAGGTTTAGACAATTACACTACAGGGGTTACAGACCCTGATAGCATTTGTGGCACACTTTTTCAAAACTCACCAAAAATATGAGAACCCTGAGGTCCAATATTTGGCATCTGAAACTTTTTAAGGTGTACAAATTTAAAGATATCACCCCACGTGGACTAAGGGTTCAAATTCAACTCTTAGTGAGCCAGGTGGATGATCAGTTATTACAGGATTGGGTTCAGACTCAACATAAAGCCTCTATGGCTTCTGTAGATACTCTTATTTCGTACTATGAGAGAACCATTGACCAATGCATTGGAGAAGTTGGACTTAATTGTGAGGAGGTAAAATGTTATGAAGGGGAACCTTTTTTTTTTTACTAAACACCTTCATTTACTGGCTAAAGATCTATCTGTTTTAGAACAGCAATTAAAAAAGAAGACGATGCAGAAGTTTAATCTTGACATTTCAAATTATGATAGAGGGAAGCCTTTTGGTATACAAAAGAATGTTAGATTCCAGGACCAAGGTTATAACAGGTTAGTAAAAGGAAAAGACCAAGGTCAATATTGAAGAATAATGGGAATGGTCATGGGGGCACATCGGGAGACAAATCTTTATCCACCACTGATGTGGAATTGACTTGTACCCAGGAGTCGCCCGTTGCCAGAGAAGGCCCACTACTGACCCTTTAGGGGGAAGAGACACAGAGGGGGTAGAAAACATCAAATGAGTAGGCAGCATTCAACAACTTGTGGATATGATTCTACCTCACTAAATGTTAATCACAACAATGTGCACAATATCGCTAGTCAGGCTTTGTCTGATATTGAAATAAACCTACTGAATAAGGGTTTAAACTTTGTCCCGGGTTTTTTTTGTCAATGAAGACACATTTGTCAATGACTGTAATGATTTTTGTAGAATATTAAATCTGAAACAGTTTTTTTCAGGGACTTTCCAGTCTCAAAGATCTACTGGTTTTCACTTCCACAATTCCAATTTCATGCCACCCATGGACAATCACGTTTCAATATTCAAAGAATGTTTTCTCAAATGTTTCAATATTCAAAGAATATGTTCTCAAAGATCTACATTTTAACATAAATGTATACAGTAACATCAGACACAATCTCACCAAACAGGAACAACAGGCTCTAACCCAACTTCATGATTTGGTAATCCTACCAGCAGACAAAGGGGGTGGTGGTTGTCATGGACTGGTCCATGTATTTAGCTGAGGCTGAACATCAACTATCTAATGGCCAGTTCTATATGCACATGCCACTGGAGCCCACTTTCAAATTTAAAAAAGAAATTGATCAGTTTTTGAAACTGGCTCAGCAGGAAGGTATTATCACAAAGAGTTCCAACTTATTGTACCTGACCCACAATCTCAATACCTATATTGGCTGCCCAAAATACATAAACATCCTACCCAGCCACCGGGGAGACCGATTGTATCGGGCAGGGGGTCTCTGACTGAGCCTTTATCGGCCATTTTGACTGAGTATCTACAACCTTTACTATCTATGGTTAGAGCAAGGATTAAGGATACCACCTAGTTTCTTCAGATCATTACCAACACTCAGCTGGATCCTAGTTGGTTGATGTGCACATCGGACGTCACCGCTTTATACACTAACATTCCCCATTGGGCGGGTCTAGAAGCCATTCGCTTTTGGTTGGAAAAAGCTGACATATACACTCCTGGGTTTAACACTTTGTTAGAACAAGTTCTGTTAGACAAATTAATAAAGAATGTGTTTTACTTCCATGGTAAATGTTACTGGCAATTAGAGGGACTGCCATGGGGGCTTCTTTTGCCCCCATTTATGCTGACTTGTTCATGGGGTACATTGAAGAACAGCTTATTTATGATGCCAGCCACAATATATTTTTGGAAGAATTGGACATTTGGAGGCAGTACTTGGATGATTGTTGGGATAATCCGTGGTTGTGCAGTGGTAGCGTTGTTGCCTCACAGCAAGAGGTTCTCCTGTTCGATTCTCGGCTGGAGTGAGGGGAGTGCCTTCTGTGTGGAGTCTGCATGTCCTCCCCACGGTTGGGTGGGCATTCAAAAGACATGTGTAAATGGGCGTGCTTTCATTTGAAGGTTGGACGTCGAGCTGGCACCTTAGCATTCGTAAAAATCTACTGCCAATCATTAGCGGATCGGAGTTCCGCTGTGGCGATCCCTAACCGGGAAAAGCCAAAAGACAAACAACAACAAATTGGATGATTGTTGGATGGTGTGGAGAGGAGATGTGACTTATATACAGGAATTTGTACAATACCTAAATGAAAATAAGTGGGACATTCATTTCACATTGAAATGGGATTATAATCAAATCACTTTTTTGGACTTGAGTGTTATTCGAGAGAGTTATCATATGTTGAGAACAAAAGTTTTCTGGAAATTTCCCCAGTTCAATATCCTGCTTCATGCAACAAGTCATCATCCTTGACACATCATCCACAACATCCCTAAGTCCCAGTTTCTCAGGATTAATCTCATCTGTTCTATGAAGCAGGGCTTTTCATTACAGCAACAGGATCTAACTAATAAGTTCCTCTGCAGGGGCTATCAGGCTCATAATATAAATTAGGCCTGTTCATTTGCCTCAGAACAATCTAGGGCCAATCTTTTGCAGTATCAACATACCTCTAACAGTCTGGAGAGAAATCCTTCTCAACCCATACGCCTGGTCACCTCCTTTGGATGCAACATTAACACATTTAGACAAATCATTGACAATCATTGAGACACACTTTTGGCCAATGAAAAATTATCTGAACTCTTATCACCACATTGTTTGTTTTCATATCACAGAGGTCCTACACTCAACTCTCATTTCACTCATTCTAAGTATTCGTCACCTTCCAATACTCAACTCTCATTTCACTCATTATAAGCATTCGTCACCTTCCAATACACAGCAGCAGCTGACACTATTTGGGGACAAACTGGTGGGCAGTATTCCTTGTGGTCACTGTTCTGCGTGTACATATGTCTTAAAGACTAAAGCGTTTACCAGCAGCAATACCTCCAAGATATACAAGATTTATTCTTTTGGAAATTGCAGCAGTGACTGGGTCATATATCTAGTAACCTGTTTTTGTTCCGCCTTCTTTGTGGGACAAATCTCATGGCCACTGAGGTTTCATATCAGTGAACACCTCAGTGACATTAGAAACAAGAGTGTCTAACTCAATATTCAAATATATTTTGACTTACACCACTGCTAGATTTAATTTTATCATTATAGATAACGTTCAGGACAACAGAATGTGTAAAGCAGGGCGGCCTACCATTTTAAACAAAAAAGAATCAAGTTGGAGTGTTAGGCTAGGTGCTGTGTTTAAGTCTGGCCTTAATGAGCTTGGCTAATTTTGGTATGAACCAATAAGAAGATGATTCCAATTATGTCTTTTATTATTTAAATCATCAGGATTTCTTTGTGTGTTTTAACACTGAAGAAAGAATTATTATTGCCAAAACCGGTTTGCTACTATTTTTGGAGTTGCCACAATAAAGAATTGATTTTCTTCATATCCTCCTTGGTGCTGGACCATTTTTGTGTTTGGTATGAATTTCCTATCTCCCCATCCAATCGTCAAGGTTCCTTTTGAAGAGGGCCAAGGAGGCGCTCTGCTTGATATGTATGAGCAGTCTATTCCAGAGTCTGGGGAGGCTCTGGGTCAGGAACCTATCCCTCCAGCATGTTTTGTTCATTGTGATGACAAGGTTTAGATCCCTGGAGCATGTGGCTCTGAGGGATTGGGATTTCTTTAAGTGTAGCATGTCCAACAGCTCAGGGTTTAACATGGCCTTGTATGTTCAGCAGAGATCGCCTCTGATTTTGGTTTTGTGCCATTGTGTGACACTGTCATTTTTGCAGTAACCATGCAGCAGGAGTTATAAAGTTCCAGCCATACTTACTACAGGATGTATTCCATTTCAAGTACATTGTATGTGGGTTCAAAATCTGATTTCTAGTTCACTGGCAAAAGTCATGGTATTGCATCAAGCATGCACACCCTGTCATTTAATTGTTTATTTCAGTACCATTCCACTCACTGTGTTGCATATTTATATTAACCCCAAAGGTCTTGCTCTGTATGGAGTTCCTCCCTTAGTAAGCTGCAGTGAAAGCAGGTTGTGCACTAGAGAAATAGAAGTTGATGTTTCCAGGACAAAGCATGTGGTCATTTGATCATTTAGCAGTCAATCACTAAGGATTTCAATGCTATGCTGGAAAGTTAGGCTAAATGCAGAATTTCACCAGCTACAACACAGGATCATCTAGAAGAAAATAGACTTAAAAATTCATAAATATTATGTTTGGCCAAAGTTACATGACATGAAATCAGTATCTTTTATTCCATTCTACTCAGCAGTATCCTCTGTATTATGCATAGAATCATAATTGATTAGCTTTACTCAACTAGAGAAGGTATGAGTCCTAATTTTTATATGCATCTGAAGAATATTTTTATTTTTGCATGTGAACTACTCCAACTCAGGCTAGTTCGGGTCAAAGTGTACAAAATATACAAATCCCATTTCAAGATTTTACATAGCTAGTTAAAGTATGCCATCTGCAAGCAAGCAATAAATGCACAGAGTCCTCAAACATGAGTAAATCTGTGATGATGTTCTGCAAAAGGATGATGTCATGCCATAAATTTCACCCTTTGAGTAGTTTTATTGTACTGAACAAGCATAGCATATTAACTCTGAATTCATAAACTACAATTCTTGATTAGTAGGTCAGCTGATTTTTTTTTAACTGATAACTGTTTATCTTACAACAGCTTGGAGGTCACTTATAGCATAAGTAAAGTGGAAAACAAAACATGGCTAAATCTCTCTGGACTATTTTGTATTATTTAAAAGTGTAACAGCCATGTCTCAGATGGCAATGATGAACAATGTTTTTATTCTTTGTAAGGTAAACGTGCACTCAGCTACGTATCATTCTCTTGTTCTGTGTGCATACATACATATTGTGCCATCAAAGGGGAATGTTTGTAACATCAGAGAGTTGTATTAAGACCTGCAACCACAAAGAAATGACAAAAAGGTATTCATGTCACTTTACTAGTATAACATACTGCAGTATTATTAGTATAACATACTGCAGTATTATTACTTGCTTACATGTGTAACAGCAGGCATTGTTTTTCTTTAAGTAAAAAACAGCTGAGACCTAAAAAGTAATTACTTGATTTTTATCTGTAGCATTTGAATCATATTTGGCTGTAAAAATTCTTCACAAGTTTTCATTTGAAGTATTAATATTTTACCAAGTACAGAGAAGAATTATCACTATACTGTTCTGTCTGTAATCTAGTCACTTCTCAAGCACACTCAGGTTTTAGCTTATGCACACTCACATATGAATTTAGAATTGCTTCATAATCTATTTTTCCTAGTTCCAGATTAATGTGCACTGAAAATGTATTACTTGTGCAGTTCTAGAAGCATATTTCACACGCTTCTCATATCACAATTATGTATCTTGTCTGTTGCATTCTAAGTATGACAGAAATGTACAAAGAAGTTAAGTAATTGTACGACAGTAATGTACTGCTACACATATGTAATGTTTTTTGCCTGTCTAGCACAAAACCAAGACTATTATTAGAACAAAACTGATTATACAGATCTGCATTTGTTTTACCTCATGATATAATGAGCTGCTATGGGACTTGTTTCTCCTAACAACAGTGTTTCAATATTCTCTGCAGTCCTCTGCTCACTGGTATTCCTCACTCATTTATGAGGATTTACAGCTCTGGCAATCTGACACACTAGATCTTATAGACATTGCTTAATGGCAGGAGTCATTGTAATGCTTTGAATCTCACTCAAATAATTCATTTTTTCTCCAAGGTAAGTATCTGTTATGTCTTTGCCCATCTGATTCCATTAGTGTATATAATGATGTTTGACAGCATGATATGATAAAGCTTTGCATGATCGCACATTAGCTGCTGAAACCACGGTAACCTACTTATTTTTTATATGCTGATGGTTAATTGCCGGATTTCAAGCGTATTGTACATGACTATAGTTTGCTTCCCAGTAGGTTTAGCGGTCATAGCTTCTTACAAAACATGTTCAATTCATGACTCTTTGTGTCTTTAGAGGAAGAAAAACTATTTATTTTTTGTGTACAAGGGGGAAGATATCTGTTTTGCTACGTCTTTCAAGACATCATAAGCAAAATCTCTGCTCTTCTGCTCCGATTGTTGTTATTCATTCACAGTAACACAGAGGCAAATGCTGTGTGATATTCTCAATGCAGGGAACTAACCAAACTGTTTTGGAATTAGCAAGCCGTATGTTTTTTATTACTAATATACCAGGCATAAGAATTATGCAAATGTTATGGAATTTGAGTACAGTCCATTTGCGTTAGGCCTTTAAGGCCAATAAAGTAATCATTTAGAGCTAGTCAGCTGTTTATATTTCTTAGTAGCTGTAATGAATTTATAGATGCACTAGTTAGTAATAAAACTATAATGAAGTCATTCATACAGATATAGTTATGAGTTTATGTTTACTAGTTTATATTCTTCTCATAGTCCCAAAGACAAGGTTTCATTTCTATTAACTCCAATTGCTGTCCATGGATTTTAGTTTTGTACATCACCTGCTTATATACTTCCAGAATATGAGCCCTTAAAAATCAAAGGCTTTCCTTCTGTTTTTAGATATCCACTTTAACCATTCCAGGTCATATCATATGGGAACCAAGAACCAGTCCCAAACACTCAACAGGCCTAAGACAGAGATATAATCCTGCAGAAGATGTCAGACCATTAAAAGTTATGTAATATGATGCGGGTATAAGGGTGGCATAGAAAGAAGAATAGTTGGGAAGTGTTCTTGTACAGTTTTTATAAGAAAAGCAGCAGTAAGCAATAACATTATACAGGTAGGAAATATATAACATGCAATATTTAGGACTATAGTGTATGTCATGTACAAGTCACATAACAAGTACTTTATGCCACATTCATTGTTTTTAGTAGCATTAATGCATGGGAATGCTTGTAATACTAATCTGCTGCTGGTACACAGAATTGGCATTATTAAGAATGGTGTGAAAATAATCATTACATAAGTATTTCAAATGTATTGATGTCTTAACATCGTAGATGAATTGCAAGTCTCCATCACATTAGTTTTTCAAGGGTATCAGAAGAATGCCTTCCATTGTGTTTTCATTAACACTAATAATATGTGTTTAGGCTTCAGTAATTGGGCAACATATAAGACTAGCACAATCTAGTAACTTAAATTAATTGATCATTATGCTATTCCTATCATATTGCTTCTTTAGCTTTGGTGGATCGATGATTTTATTAAGCATTATACATTGGTAGGGTCATAAGAAATATCTCGGCACAAGTATTTATATATCACAAAGTAGTAAAGTATCGTTGCGCAAGTAGTGGAAACAAAATCCAATTAACGTAAAAGCCACCACTGTCCCAAGCACAAATAAATCCTTTCCAGATAGTAGGGTAAGACGGCTTTATTGTCAAAAAGCGCCAAAAATGAACACTGCAACTCAGAAACGCCAACAAAGAACACAGCAATAACGCACTCCAAACACACATTTATATATCACACTAAGCTGACTTTCTAATATAACTTTTGCAAAGATGTCCCCTAGACAGACATCCCCTGACATGTTGGTGTACCAATGGGGCAACATTTTACATAATAATGTATGCCTAGTGCTTTGTGTGTTTTATATGGCTATTATACTAACTGTATGAACACAGAAACTAAGCTGTTGGCCTATACATTATTATAGACATTTGTATGGGGATGTTAAGATAAAACTATTCCCTTGGAATAAACTCAGCTTTAGCAATCCTTTATGTTTAATAACACTTAAGGGGCTTTAAGGGTGCAATACTAAAAGCATAAAACATCTGTTTTGTTAATGGCCTAATACAAAAATGTGCAAACACCTGCTTGTTTCTGCTTTATTAAAAACCTGACTCTTACATGATTTGTATTCTTCATTTTGATGATGTATTTATATGAAAATATTGGATAATCCAGATGATGACTAGATAAATAGTCCTGTCAACTGGTGTGTATATTTCTCAAGTGCCAAAACCCTCAAGAGATGAAAGCATACAGCAGCATGTCCACACATCCTTGATATATATGGGTCTATGTCAATTAAACGAATGCTTGAAATGTTGAACGTCATACAGTCGAGACCATATGTTCGACATTTCAAGTATTCGAAGAATGACTTTTAACAGTGCCATACGGTGCAGAATGGGAGAATTTCCCTTTTCTGTACTGAAGGGTGGTCTCGGAGTCTGTATATTTAAGTAGGAGGTGTGGGGGTATAGGGGAGCTTTCCTCCCTGCTCGCAATATTAAGGTATGTTTTTCTTTTTTTTTTTTTGTTATATATTCGAACTTCCAAATGTCAACCATATGGTCTCAAACATATGGTATTCGACATTTTGGACATAGACCCGATATATATATATATATATATATATATATATATATATATATATATATATATATATATATATATAACTGAAGACTAATGCAGAGTCAAACAACTTGAAGGCTTGAGCTTTAATGGTTGTATAGAAAGACATTCCAGATAGCGGTTTCGGAACTATACAAACTCACAAACACTGCTTCTACAAGGGCCAACTGAGCGTAAAGCTGATTTGCTAGTACTCTGGATATGATAGCCAAAGTACTTTTCATGACATGGTTCACTGAGTAACACTCTACACTGGAGTGATAGCTGGGAGAGTATAGGAAAAATGTGCAACATTATCCATGGAGGTGATATAGGTATCAATAGGACCTGTACACAGCATAATAGGACATACTGTATATAACACAGATAGTGATACCATTCATGTACATCAGAAGCTTAAAAGCACGCAATGCAGGAAATGTAAGGGCTAATTTTGGGGACTGGGGGTAAGTAAAAAAGGTTAAAAGTCCAACTTGTTTGAATGCCATGTACCCAAATCTTTCACTACCACAATGGATGGTGGTGGAAGTAAAGCATATGTCTGATGTCATGAGAACAACATGGATCACAATAATAAATAAACTAAAAAATGTATCCATCAGTCGAAAGTATGAAAATCAGAGTGAGCTAACAACTGAATGCAGCTGACATCACAGCAATATAACCTAATGTCTACCTTTATCGGTTCATAGATAAGTTCTAGGCTAGCAGCTCTTGTAAATCATTTTAAGCCTAGCAACTTTTCCTCTCAAAGGTGAGAATCAAACCCTGTACCTTCTGTCTATGAGGTAGACATGTTAACCATTATGGCAACCCCCAATCCCATTTTCCATGGGGAACAAAGTCACATCCCACATACACGTTTCATCTCCAAACTCCCTAACTGTAAATGACTGATTCTGAGAAGCATGCCATTACTGACCAGCTACCCTCTCTGCAACAGATTCTCCTTGACTCCTACCCCACAACACAGCAACTTTGTCTCTCTCTCTTGAACCCACTCACTCATATGCCACAATCTGTCCCTATGTTCACACTACTAACCACATTAGACATGTTCATTCATTCCTTTGCTGAGCCCATATTCACATGTGTACTAATCACTACTGAAATGCTTGAAGTCACCAGATTTGTCAATTTATCAACATCTATATGTTCTCATGTTAGAATGTGTGTTATCAAACAACATGGAAGTAAGATGACTATGTTTGGTGATTGGATGAATAAGGCTTATAAGGGGTCAGTATAACGGAGGTTGATTAAGTATGCATACTTTGCTTTATCACTGGGAGCAAAAAAGTCTCAAAATGAATCTGGTGAAAAGAAAGTAGACAAAAGTTTTTCATCACTTCAGCAAAACTGCATCTGATGAGGGCAATTTGCTTCTCATGATTTCTGATAGATCTAACAAATAAGAACAGTATGATATGCTCTTTATATACAATAATATCAATAACATATAAATAAGAACCTGTGAAAATACTTTTGGTGCAGAACAAAGACAATAATCTGATAATAAGAGGGCAACAATAAGTGTGTATTGGGGGACTATGGGTAGATACAATTTGCTTTTAACAAGAGATAATATTCACAATACTAGAGAATGTATTAGAAGGTTATACATATTAATTTACAGCACAGGCATTACCTCAAATTGTATATCGTTCAAATATTTATTAAAGATAATTTGCAGCAAACAGTACATCTCTTTTTATGCAGTCATGTTTGCTGTGCATTGACTTTCTGTGCTTTATATTGTTCAGCAGCTTTTAAAACATACTGCTATATAAATTAAAATGGCCATCAATATTCACCAGCTCTTTTGGACACAGGAATAAAGTCCATACTGTTGTCCTGCTGACCCAACTGCTGGCATGGGGTTGATGAAAATGCCTATCCTTGGAAGGGTGGGTAGATTAGGACTATCTACTGTCACAATAGTGCCAAGGAGGGGTGTTCAGACAACAAGCAGTGAATGCAGGAACACTACCTGCAAACACATGAAAGCATGCATTCACACAGGGACAGCAGAGGTGCCCCACTGGTGACAGGGTTCCTTGTCCCCATGTAAAATGCAGGTGAATTCAGGAATAAACTTTTCTTGTGGAACTCTTGAAGTAATAAAATGTATAACAAAAGAAGTAAAATAATAAAAAGTTGGAAGAAGTCCCTATCCCCTAACTCAAGACCACAGTAAAATATGCCACCAAGGAACTTGTAAGCACCGTTAAAAAATGTAAAGCAGAGTACAGATTCAGTGTTGCCATAGGTACCAAGTGAAACTACAGTTAAGTTACAAACCTGAAGAATAATGTTCAAAAATGCACTGAGCTCATACATAACAAACAGCACTGTGATCCCAATCAAATAACCAATAAATTAGCAGATTTATCCCTCTTACCCAGATTGCTACACCAATTATCCCCGAAATGTTGTTCCCCTTAAAATGACCTTGGAACAAACCTTATCCCTGCAAAAGGCTAAAAATAATATTTCTATGGGATCAGAGAACATACCATGCTGCATTCTCGTCAGTGTGAAGCATTAACTATTCAAGCCTCTACTTAAAGTGTTCACCTTAACTATTTCAGTAAGATTAGCTCCTGCACCATGTAGAACAGCCACTGTGGCTTAAACAAGAGTGGCCCCTCTGAAGACCTAGGAAATTATAATCCTATCTGCCTCACAAGCCTTATATGCAAAGTCATAGAATGAATCATAGCAAAACTCCTTTATGCAGGCACAGGCAACATAACCAATCTAGACACCACTTAGTCTGGTTTTGTGAAAGGCAGGTCCCATCTCCTGAGCCTAGTAAACTTCCCTGAAAAGGTTGCAGAGGCTGTGAGCAGTGGTCCCCTCTACACATGCCGATTATCTTCATCTGCCAACGAATTCTGACGCTAGCCTACATTACCTGTACTATTGAAGAATTAGACAGACTTAATGTAACCCCCTGTAATGTCTACTGGATTGCAAATTGGATATCCAACAGATCCCAAGTAGTGAAAGTTTTTGGTACCCACTGTAAACACAAAATTGCAATCTGTGGGGTACCACAGATGTCAGTGCAGGGACCCCTCCTATTTGTCATTGAATTTACAGCTATCTGAACCAATATCCCTGACGTGTGGTTGACCAAGTTTGCTGATGACTGCAAGATGGGTACTGTTATCTGCTGATACTAAACTGCTCCAACAAAAATGAGAATATGCATATACCTGATGTACTAAAAATGGCCTCAAGCTAAATGCAAAAAAGTGCAGCATAATAGCATTTAGCAAAAAGAAAAAAAAAGGAGCTGAATTCTACCTCATATGTTATAAGTGGTACTCCTGTTCAGATACACTCGTACCAGACATGTGTATGTGGACAATTCTTTCTCTGTCTAATTTGGTCACCATTTTTCCACCATAGTCAAGAAATCCTTCTGTCAGGCCCAGTTAATTTCCAAGTAAATATCTGCAAGATTTAAATAAGTCATCTTATTAATGTACTCTACTAAGCACATTGCTCAACTAGAAAGGCTCCAGCAATTTAACCAAATTTAAATTAAAGTCGTTAAAATGTGTTGATTTTCCTCACAGATTAGGACAGCTGTCATTATATTTAACAGCCTTCCAGCTGCTGTCAGGTGACCTGTGTCTTGCTTTTAGGGCAATATAACACCCAATCCTATTTGCCCTTATCTTTCTTCACAAAACCAGTTGTTCTACAAACACCTGTTCTAGGGCCTAAATTTACACTATTAAATAAGTAAGGCTCACTGCAGGGATAGGTTCCTAGCCCAATGTATTCCCAACATATGGGATTAGTTGCCACTACACTCCTTTGCCTACCTTTAAGGCCAGTCTTGTTAATGGATGGGTAGACACAAATTTTCACCAGGGTTATCATGTATGGCCCTGCTTGACTGGGGAGGTAAGCAGTAGTAAGTGCTACTAAAGGATGCCAAAAACTTTTAAGTGAGTCTTCTTAAAGGTGTATATGACTAGACATCTTACGGCCTTGTGATCACTTAACTAATACTGTTTCTGTATTCTGGTTAGGACAACACCAGTTGTTTGCACTTCTTGCCATTGTAAGTGAGGGCACAAATGACTGCTAAGCCTGTCTGTATAATGATACCCAGTAGCCAATTTTAACCTTCATGGGAAATCCTGAATCCAGGTGAACAAACTGGTATGGCCAACGGGGGGTGCTTATTGTTTAGCAGGTGCTCCAGCAAAATGCATATAGCAAAAAATACCCACCAGTATTGACCTTGTTATAAGCCATTTGACATTTTGGACTTTCTGCAGATAGTTTTGGTAAACTTTAATTACTCTGCTCTAAAGTGTAGAATACTCTACTCAGTGGCCATAAAATTTTGTCTTAGGTTTAGTCATTGATGAGTGACATCCAATAGATAGGACAATAGTATTTTATTGTACATCTATGTCTGCAGTAGATGTGAACAAAACACAGTAATATGAATTCTAACCCACAAGTTAGAAACATCTGAAGAAACAGAACAGATGGTTACTTTTTCTTTCAACCCCAGACAAACTTTTTATTACAAATGAATTAGCCAGCAGGCATACAATTTTGGCATTAGTGACTGGCACTCTAAAGTGAGAGAACTAATATTTGATTTACATGCTTTGCATAAGTAGATAGGATATTACGTATTTCTCAGAAGTCAACTTTCTCAGAGGTAATATATATGAGTAACATGGTTGTGGGGAGAACAAGACCCCTATATCATGGTGTACTGAACAGGTGAAGCCCTTGCAAAGCTGGTTTAATACTGGTTTAATTAGAGGGGAGTTTGTGTGTTTTCAGTCTTGTTGCCTTAAAGTATTTACAAGTTTCCATCACTTATGTGTTGGTTTTACGTCATGGAGACAGGTAATCATTAGGACAAGAAGGAAGTAGAGAATGCATGTTTTAATTTTAATTCTGTACTAATAAAGTTTATCCTGCCTATGTACCTTATCCATATGCTAATGCATGAGCAGAAGGACTCAATGCACTGCTTCTTCAATAGAATTGAACTGGACAATGAAGTTTACTATCTAACTGAAGGAGTACCTCCACCAACTATAACATATGAGACAAATAGAAATGCACATGTTATTCTTGAATGTGTGCATTTAGCCTGACAACTTTAAATGTCAATGATACATACTGTACACCGAAGCCCATATTGTTAATAGTGGATAACAACTCTCCTGTTAACAACTGGTTAATAAAACTCATAAAAAGGGCATATGGATTACAAATATTAATGCAATTTAAGAGGCATTACACCACAGCAGCTACATGAAAGTAATGTTCAGACGCATTCTGAATGCAATTATATTTAAACTTGGAAGTACAAGGTTTCATCCTCTAGAAACGCTCAGAATGGTACACCAAATTTTAGCAATCTATTTTCTGTAGGATAACTGTATTATGTGAGGTTCTTCATCAGCAATTTAATGGTGACAGAATGTGGGTCACAGATTGCATAGTGTATGAGCAGTGGTGATCCAGAAACAACAACAGCACACACACACACACATACATATATCTAAATGAAATATCATGATAATTTGGTGCACTTATCCAAATATATAACTAATAGTCTGCACGCAAAAACTCTTATTAGAAAGAACCAAGATATTTTATTAAGCAAAAGAAAATTTTCAGAGTCCATGGCAATAAGACAGTCATTTGTATAATCAATAACTACTAATTTGAATGGCATGTTAATTGAACCAGTTTATACTCAATATTAAATATATCAGAGTAGAAAAGAGTACATATAGGTGTCAGACATATTCAATGTGAAGCATTGTGTATTAATTATCAATACTGCGATAGTTATGTAAGTAGAGTTGAATATGTTGCTGTGTCATTTTTATTTTTAGGAAACAGTTACATATTTTAATTAAGAAACCCTGACAGAAACTATGAAATGCATTGATACTAATTCTGTAAAGAGAATTGAATATAGCAGTTTCTTGCATCAAACATTGGAGTGAATTTTATTTAATATTACGTTGCCATTCTAGCAATATCGGTGAGATTTATTGCTGTTTTTCAGCGTTCCATTTCTGGAAGTTTGTTAAGCCCTTCATGCACGTCTGGTATGGATGCGTCATCACTAAGACCACCTAATTCAGCCAATCCTCAGTTGCAAGATACAACTAATTCAGCAGAGCAGCAGCTGTGCAGTATATTGGACCCATCCGAACTTTCATCAGGAAACGTACCATGTTACAGCTCTACAATAGGAAGCATTTCTGAGGAAATGACAACCAAAGACACAGAGAACCCATCAACGAGCATTGCACACTTTGGGAAAGCTCAGTGCAAGGTAAAACTGCCTATAGACATAAGGTGGATTTTTTTATTTGTTTCAAAGAGAGTCTGTTGTGTAATTAGAGTAAGTCACAGATTCACATATTACATGTTTTAAAAATGCAAAATTACTTGTTTGTGTCACCCAGGTGGTGGGAGATGCTAAATGTTTCCTCCTCCTAGACTGTGCCTTGTGATACTTTGTTTTAACCTTACGATTTTGGAAGTCTGCAGCTTTCTTACTGAGTTGAGCCTGGTTGTCACCCGGAACATTATACTGAGATCTGTCCTGGCCAGTGTACACTACACTGGATACTGTATGGTTTAACTCCTAACTGGTTACATGGAGTGACTCTGTGCCCCTACACTGATTATTTGTTTGTTCTGATATTACATATTTTGAGAAGTTATTTACTGGCAGATGGCACATTGAAAGGTGAAAGGAAAAAAGTTTCTAGTCAGGACAATAGGGCAAGGTGTTGAGCACTCTATTATTTGGCATGTAATTCGCAGATCTTTGGCAGGCAGCTGTAAATTAAGTGCTGTTATTTGATCTTCCACAGACTCCAGATTGCTCCATCATGGATTAGATCACGTTAACAACTGATGCAAGGACAATGGTCTCAAATTTTTTTTTGGTAAAAAATAAATAAATAAGTAAACATTTTCACTTACCATGTAGATAACGCTCCCTTCCAGTCACTGTTGTAAGGGTTCTAAGCACTCTTGTTGATTAATTCCTTATCTGACCATTGTGTCTCTGAGGTAATTTGGAAAGCTTTCTGAGTGGCCCATCTAGTTTCCAAAGGCATCGCCACTAAATCAAAAGAAGTCTCAATTCCCCTCAACTCATATCTCATCACGCCCATTATTGAATATAATGCACCTTTTGACACATATTTGTCTAAACATATTTCTCAATGTGACAGACCTCAGAGATTCTTTCTCAGAAGATCAGTGACCTCCGAAATCTTAGTTATTGGCACAGATCTGCAACCTTTTCCCTCTACTTGGTCTCTTATAGATGCCTCCATTGATATCTGTGTCTAGCCTGAGCCATGAAAGATCCAGCCATACTGCTCAAGTGTCCAGATTTTCCCAGAATGCCCAAATTTTTGCCTCATAATTTGGGTCCATTCCTCATAAAATTTGTAGTTTTCTGCCAAATCATTGAGGATTCTTCTTTCAGCTTTTTCCTGCTTAGGGGTCGCCACAGCAGATCACCTGTCCGATCATGATTGGCAGTGGAGTTTTACGGTGTTGAGTTGCCAGCCCAATGCCCAACCTTCCACAGGAGACGCACACATGCACACACTTGCACCTAGGGTCAATTTAGAGTGTCCAATCCACCTACATGCATGCCTTTAGGATGTGGGAGGAAACTGGAGCACCCGGAGGAAACCCACACGACCACAGGGAGGACATGCAGACTCCACACAGAAGGCACCCCAGCCGAGAATCGAACCGGAGAACCTCTTGCTGTGAGGTGGCAACGCTAACCACTGCACCACCGCAGCCGCCCTAAATCATTGAGGATCGAAGTCACTAAATAATGACATACTCATTTAAGTTTCAAACTTCATGTCCTTCAGAAAACGCATGCTAATGCAAAACCTGCTATTTTAGCAACCTTCTACATTTATGTGAGCAGTATTTAAAATCTACCCCTGATTTTTGTGTCTATGTCCCCCACATTCTTTTTGGCTTCATCCAGATGTGTTGTGCTTAGAGGTTGAAAGGTATGGTTCATCCATTTTTGTCCTCCTATTCCTTCACTAAACAGATGGTACCTCAAATACTTGGTTAAAGGAACTAAATTTTAATCAGCAGATAAATGAGACTCATTGGCATAATTTCATATCCCAACATATCCATCACCTCTAGAACAAACGTATCCAGCCTGGTGAGGGGCACATCTGTTTGTCTCACAAAGGAGTCTACTATGACTAATATGTTGGATTTATGGTTAGGCCTTAGTGCTTGTGAGACAAAGGTGTGTGCACACTACACACAGTCCACACACCTGTCTTTCACAGCCACTAAGGCCTAAACATAAACCCAACAAATTAGTCACAGGAGACTCCATTGTGACACACACAGATGTGCCCCTCACCAGGCTGGATAAGGAGAAACTCAAGGTTAGTTGTTTGTCGGGTGCCAGAATCCTCCATATTACCCATGCACTCAAGTCTCTCAACAGTAGGTACTGTTGTGACTCTGTCATAGTCCATGTTGGCATGAATGACTTGAGACATACCTCCCTGGACTATAAAAAGAAAGAGACATGATCGAGCTCACTGAATGTGTCCCAGGCAGGTATGTCCCTAGACTTCAGCAGCATTCTACCATCACCCAGAATGATGCCTCAATGCAAACAGAAAATGATTGACAATTGGCTTATTTTCTGATGTCATTCCAAGGGGATCCAGTACCAGACAACCTGGAAGACTTGATCGACACACCATGATGTTTTGCCAGAGATGGCCTGCATCTGTCTCCCTTGAGCTTCAGGTCTCTGGCAAAGGCTCTTGCCTCCCCCAAAGTGCCATTTTAGGCATGTCATGAGATCAAAACTACCAACATGAAAATTTCATCAAAACACAAATTAAAGGTCATGCTGCCAAACTCTAGAAGTTTAAACATGAAACTGCACTCATTGCAAACATTCTTAACCCTGGAAAATGCTAACATTTGTTGAGTCGCAGAAACCTGGTTCAAAGCAGTGAAGAGCACCCCAGCTATACTAAGTTACTCATCCTATCATACATTCAGACCCCAAACCATGGTGTTGGAGCTGCAATATATATTAAAGACATAGACACCCACAGGCTGGTCAAACAGTATGACGCACAAGAGATACTCCAGGTGCAGTTAACCATTGACAAGACCCCCCCTATTCAAATCATAGCTTGCTACAGGCCTCCAACTTTGACTCAAGATGCCCACTCCACCTATCTGGACCTCTTTGAATCTATCAAGATTCAACCCTTTACCCTGATCCTGGGTGACTTTAACCATCCAACCATAGACTGGATGAACTACTCATGCCAAAGCACAAATGCACAGAGATTCCTTGATTTTGTCTGATTATAACCTCCTGAGGGAAGGTATAAACAGCTTCACAGCCCCATTCCCCTCCGTAGGAACTGGCACATATATCTAAACCTACACCAAGGTGCTATACAAGCATTTATATAGCTGCATGGAATCAGGAATACTCAACAGGACATCATCATCCTCTTCAAGGAAGAGTAAACCTGTCTTGTGGACACTGCAATAAATAAAATCTATAATAAAAGAAAAACATTGCTATCCAGGACCAAGAAGGAGCAGGTGCTCAAGTGGAAGCAATCTCTACTTAGCCTGAACAAGCAAATAAGAGCACTAGTGAACTCCTTCAAAGCAAACTTGGAGTCCAAACTGGCCATATCAACTAAAGACAATCATAAGGCCTTCTTCATATCTGCAATCTCAATCTGCTCATAACTGGTGATCAAGGACACGACATACACAAACACCGTAGATATAGCCAACCTGCTGGCAGACAGGTTCAGTGAAAACTTCATCCCTCTGTTCCCCCCATCAGTAAATCAGGACATCCCCAGCACCCCCCCCCTTATCTCTAGGGAACAAGTTATTACTGCCCTCTCAAAGGCAAAAAATACAGCCTCCATGGGACCTGATAACTTCTCAGGCTGCAACCTATATGAACTCAGGCAAGAACTTGCAGCAGCATTAGGCACCCTATTCAACCAAACCCTGAGTACTGGCTTCAACCCAGCTTGAGTGTAGGACAGCTATTGTCATCCCTTTGCAGGTGGAGTGTCCACCGATCCAGGAAATTATAGACCCATCAGCCTAACTAGCCTGATCTGAAAGGCCATGGAATGGATTATCATGGATCTCATTAACAAGGACATTGGCAACATCCAAACACTCGATCCCTCGCAGTTTGGTTTCATCAAGGAGAGGTCATGCCTGTTAAATTTGTTCAACTTCTTTGAGACAGTCACCAAAGCTATGGATGAGGGGAAGACAGTGCATACCACCTACCTTGACCTGGCCAAAGCCTTTGATACTATTCTCCACTTGGGAATAATAGATAAACTCTCTCAACTAGACATCATTCTGTATGTTACCAGATGGATAGCAAACTGGTTCACTGATGAAACCTACCTAGTCAAAATAGGGGAAGCCACCTCAAGCAGTAGACCCGTAACGAGCGGTGTACCCCCGGGATCAGTCTTGGGACCTCTATTGTTTGGCATATACTTTTCTGAGGTGCAGGCCAAAACCAGCAGGCTATGGCTGATCAAATTTTCACATGACTTCAAGTTGGGCACTGTCATCAATTCCTCTAGTGATGTGGACATCCTCCAAGATGGTCTCACCCAAACAAATCACTGGTGCCAGAAACATGGTCTCAAACTAAATGACAAACAATGCATCACCATCCCGTTTGGGGAGAGTGACATCTTCACAAATTATCACATTAATAACAAGGTCCTAAGGTTGCAATCAGTTGTGAGGGACATGGGCACCCAGGTTGATAGCAAACTGACGTTTTACCACCATATTGCCTCCATTATACGGAAAGATTTCTACATGGCCCATCTCATTAGTAAGGGTATCACATCCAGCGACAAGGAGGTCATAACATCCCCATAGTCTTCCCTTATAAAACCCATTAAGGAGGTCATAACAGCCCTGTATTCTTCCCTTATAAAACCCATTATTGTTTACAATTTTGCTTTCTGCATGTACCTCATGAAGCACATTCAGCAGCTGGAGAGGCCACAGAGGTTCCTCACCAGGAGAATCCAGGGCCTCAAACATCTACCCTAAACAGATAGGCTAAAAGCCCTGTCCTTCTACTCAGTCTCATACAGACTCCTCAGAGGTGACCTCTGTCTGGTATACAAAACAATCTCAGACCCTGCCTTGATGGCACTGCTGCATATCTGCAAGTCGAGCTCCACTCGAATAGCCCCCACGCGCAACCTCAACCTGTTCTGTGATATCAATATGACTTGTTGGCAGGACAGGTTTGTGTCCCAGAGAGTCCCCCTTCTGTGGAATAAACTCCCTCTCCACATCAAGCAGAGTACCTCATTAACCCTTTTTAAGCACAACCTGCATAACTGGATGGTGAACAGAAAATGCACCCCTGGGATTCCACCTGTGTCCCTTCTGGACAGGGGCATCGGGTGCTGACTTGTCAGAACATGAGCGAAATTCTTGGCTAGGCTTGTAAGAGCCTCAGGGAAAATAGCCTATAACTTCCTATGATTACCTGTCTTGGATGAGCAGTCTCATATTCTCCCTTGTTATATCTTGTGTTGCCATCCATGACACTAGATAGAACTTTTGAATTGCATTTTCTGGATAGGCTCATAATGGTCTGCAGACTGCTTGCCTAGTACTTATCTATGAATCTATGAAACCACAAAAGGTAGTTGTCTAACAGCAGCACACATCAGAGATGTATACAGGTAGCTGTCTGACAGCAGCATATTGAACATGTAGCTGTCTGACAGCAGCACATTGAACAGGTAGCTGTCTGACAGCCGCACATTGAATCAGGTTGCTGCATTCTGTTTATTCTTTTAATTTCATTCCAGTCTGACATCAGATGGTTAAACAAAAAATGTGTCTTTTGGGGGTAGGGATGAGGAAGAATACTGTGTGAATGTATGACAGTAGCAACTTGGTAAGAATGGCCGTGGCCACTTGTTCTTTCATCTTCATCCTAAACACCCAAGGGATACACAGAAGAAGGTGTCTTATTTGGGGGGGGGGTATAGAGACAGACAAGCACTATTTTCAGATATGGGTTGTGTCCTTCCATGCATTTATCTACTTTGTTTTGTTTGTTGAGAACTACAATCTTTGTTAGCAGTGGACACAATTTAATTCTTCCCTGAAAAAACAAAATAAAACTAAATTTCTCTCCTTAGTCATATTTTTTGGTCATTTTTATATCAAAGGTTTAAAAAATACAAGTCAGAGCATCTAGACATGCATGTTTTATTTCATCCCCAGTTTGTTATAGTGCATTTTTAGCCAAATAGGGTGTGTTGAAAGGCTGTAGGAAGAAGATTAAGAATAAGACTGACTGTGACAATGCAAACTAAATAAATAATCAATGTAGATGGTGTGAGGAGACCATGACATGGGCAAACCCAGGATCCACAGAAGAGCAGCTGGAGACCCCCATGGAGTCCTTTGCCTAGGTCTCCATTTCACTTGAGACTGGCTCTGACTGCTGGGGGGGGGGCATCATTGATGTGGTGGTAGCAGTGCAGGATTTTACAGAGTAATTCGAAAACAACTGCATACTCACCTGGAAATTAATAATACATGCCTGTAATCCTCAGTATTTTAATCGCAAAAGTTATGAATAAAATATTCCAAATGGTGAATATTACAAAACTTAGAAATACTGAAAGCTTTGTCATTGTAGCTTTAGGAGTGTGTGCACAAATGTTTAAATGCTAAGGCTTAGGTTTAGAGCTAGGGAGAGGGACAGATTTAGTAGTTTGTGTGTTTTGTGTTTTTTATGGTATGTGTGTGCTAGCATTTCCAGGTTAGGGTTAAAGGAAGGGCTAGGTCAGGAACCAATATTAATTTTGTGTGTGATGGTGTAGGTGTAATGTGTGGGTGTCTGAATGTCATGTATAGTAGTACTGCTAGAAAATGGATTTTTACTAAGGTAATGTGTAGGGCTGTGGTTAGGGGCAGTGGGCAAGGTGAGGGTTATGATAGTACTTATGAGTAAGGTGGTACATAAGCTATTTATTTAGCCTGACAGTGTGCCCTGAGTAATGTAGTCCATAAATGGAAAAATAGTCCCATCATGTTTGTGTGTGATGACCAATGACTCCTCAATGAAATCTGCAGGAGCTAAGAAAGCAAGGACACAGGAGTTACAGAGGCTGGAGCACTTGAGTAGTTAGTATGTATATTAGTATTTAAGATAGTTGAATAAGTCGATGAAACAGGCTGGGCAGCATATGGCCTCCTCAGTTAAAGTTCATGCTTCACAAGGAGATGGAAGTCTGACGTGTGGATTTTGAAACTGTAAATATCTATGTGATTTATTTTCAGCTACTTTGATTTTCTCCTACCTCCCAAAAACATAATATCTGACTACATATTCTTAAATATAAATGGTCACATGCACAGGCACACACACACACATGCACAGGCACACACACACACATGCATAGGCACACACACACACAGACACACACACGCGCGCACACACACACACACACACACACACACACACACACACACACACACACACACACACACACACACACATACACACACACACACACATGCACACACACACACACACACACACACACACACACACACACATATGCACACACACACACGCACACATATACACACACGTACACACACGCACACACACATACGCACACACGCACAGACATACACATACACACACACACACACATGTACACACACATACACACACACACACACACACACACACACATGCACACACGCACACGCACACACTGCTTTTACTACATGTACTGCCATTATCTTTACCATTATAGATAAGACATGGCTGAAAAGAGACTGCTGTAAACATTTACAGTTTTATTCAGTTAGCTAATCTTCTTCTCTTTCGGTTGTTCCCATTAGGGGTCACCACAGTGGATCATCTGTTTCCATTTCTTCCTGTCCTCTGCATCTTGCTTTGTCACACCAACCACCTGCATGTCCTCTCTCACCACATCCATAAACCTTATCTTAGGCCTTCCTCTTTTCCTCTTACCTGGCAGCTCCATCCTGAGCATCCTTTTCCCAATAAACACAGCATACCTCCTCAGCACATGTCCAAACCAACACAAACTCACCTCTCTGGCTTTGTCTCCAAACCACCCAACCTGAGCTGATCCTTTAATATACCAATTCCTAATCCTGTCCATCCTTGTCACACCTAGTGCAAGTCTTAACATCTTTAACTCTGCCATGTCCAGCTCTGACTCTTGCCTTTTTGTCAATGCCACCGCCTCCAACCCATACAACATATCTGGTCTCAGTACCCTCTTGTAGACTTTCTCTTTCACTCTTACTGGTACCAGTCTGTCATAAATGACTCCTGATGCTCTTCTCCACCCATTCCACCCTGCCTGTACTCGCTTCTTCACCTCTTTACCACACTCACCATTACTCTGAACTGCTGATCCCAAGTACTCTTATCCACCTCTACTCCCTGTATCCTCACCATTCCTCTATCCTCCCTCTCATTCAGACACATATATTCTGTCTTAGTCCTACTAAACATCATTCCTCTCCCCTCTAGAGCATATCTACACCTCTCCAGGGTCTCCTCAACCTGGTCCCTAGTCTCACTACAGAACACAATGTTATCTGCAAACATCATAGTCCATGTGGCCTCCTGTCTGATCTCATCTGTCAACCTGCTCATCACCATTCCAAATAAGAAAGGGCTTAGAGCTGATCCTTGATGTAATCCTACCTCCAGCTTAAACGCATCCATCATTCCCACTGCAGACCTCACCACTGTCACACTACCCTCTTGCATATCCTGTGCCACTCTTACATACTTGACTTCCTCATACAATACCACAACTCTCTAGGCACCCTGTTATATGCTGTTTCTAAGTACACAAAGACACAATGCAACTCCTTCTGACCTTCTCTATATTTCTCCATCAACAGTCTCAGAGCAAACATTGCATCTGTAGTGCTCTTTCCCGGCATGAAACCATACTGCTGATCAGCTAATAAGTAAACTAAAATTAGTATTGTAAACCAACACTGTAATGACTCCAGCAGTGACAGCAGAAGCACATTACTTCAGAATTTCAGACTACAAACTTTGAGAAATAATAGAAGAAATATGTCTTCTCTTAATATTTGATGGACTGCTCTGAAGAAAATGGATTCATTCTGATAGTGAAATAGATAACACAAATCAAGGACAGAACTATCAACATTTTACATTTTTAAGAATTACTGAAAAGTCCAACTGCTCATTTGTTAATTTGATAGCTATAGATTTTTTTCCTCAGGTAATTATTTTACTTGGTATTTGTGATAATAAAATCAAGACTTACATGTTTGGGAGCACCTGCACTTACACCTGAATACTACGTAGATGAAGGACCATATTTCACAGGGTCAACAAGACTAATCAGAGGACCATTAAACACTTACCAGTACCCACCCACATATGCCACTTGCCTTCAGAAATGTGATGCAAGATAGGCTCAGGGAGAAATTCTGGCACCCCATGCATTTATCAAGGTTTGCCTCAACGCATTTATACCTCTCTTGTGTGGAATGTCACACCTCTAGCAATCTACACACATCCTGCATTCATGAGCATTTTCTGACAAACTTGAGCGTAAGATAAAGAAATGCAATTTCTTTCTGAACAATAAAAACTGTTAAAACTGTATTGTTGTCCACATATGACATTTTGCAGAGGTTTTACACCGGATACCTTTCCTGAAGTAACCCTCCCCATTTATCCGGGCTTGGACTGGCACAAAGAAATGCACTGGCTTGTGCATCCCCAGTGGCTGGGCTCTGTCCTGGTGTGGATGGCAGGAGAAATGGGGTAGGGATTATCCTGAAGGAATAGTATGTCAAGAGTGTTTTGGAAGTGAGAAGAGTGTCGAGTAGAGTGATGTTTATGAAGCTGGAAATTGATGGTGTAATAATGAATGTTGTTAGTGCATACACTCCGCAAGTTGGGTGTGCAATGGATGAGAAAGAGTTGAATGAAGTGGTGCTGAGTGTACACAAGGGTGAGAGACTGGTGATTGGAGCAGATTTCAACTGGCATGTTGGCGAAGGGAACAGAGATGATGAGGAAGTGATGGGGTAGGTATGGTGTTAAATAGAGGAATGAAGAAGGTCAGATGATAGTGGATTTTGTGAAAAGAATGGACATGTATGTGGTGAATACATATTTTAAGGAGCAACATAGGGTGATGTACAAGAGTAGAGGAAGATGCACACAGGTGGATTATTATATCCTACGCAGGAGGGCCATTCTGAAGGAGATTGGAGACTGTAAAGTGGTGACAGGGGAAAGTGTAATTAGGCAGCATAGAATGGTGGTCTGTGGGATGACATTGGTGATCAAGAAGAGGAGGAGGAGTGTGTGAGCAGCACCAAGGATTAAATGGCGGAAGTTGAAAAAGGGTGACACTGAGGTGGAGTTCAGGGAACAGTTGACAGACACTCAGAGGCAGTGAAGAGTTACCGAATAGCTGGGTAATTACAGCAGAGCTGGTAAGGGAGACAGCTAGAAAGGTGCTTCATGTGACATCTGGACAGAGGAATGATGACAAGGAGACCTGGTGGTGGAATGAGGAACTACAGGAGAGTATACAGAGGAAGAGGCTGGCCAAGAAGTGGGATTGTCAAAGAGATGAATAAAGTAGACGGGAGTATAAGGAGATGAGGCGCATGGCAAAGAGAGAGAGATGGCAAAGGCTAAGTATAAGGCATATGGAGAGTTGTATGAAAGGTTGGACATTAAAGAGGGAGAAAAGGGCCTGTACCAATTTTCTAGACAAAGGGACCAAGCTGGGAAAGATGTGCATCAGGTAAGGGTGATAAAGGATAGTGAAGGAAACGTACTGACAAGCGAGAAGTGTGTTGAGCAGATGGAAAAAGTACTTTGAGGGGATGATGAATAAAGAGATTGAGAAAGAGAAGGTTGGATGATGTGGGGATAGTGAATCGGGAAGTGAAACAAATTAGCAAGGAGAAAGTAAGGACAGCTATGAAGAAAATGAAGAATGGAAAGGCTGTTGGCCCATATGATATACCAGTGTAAGCATGGAGGTGTTTAGTCGAAATGGCAGTGGAGTTTTTAACCAGATTGTTTAATGAAATCTTGGAAAGTTAGAGGATGTCTGAGGAGTGGAGAAGTGTTTTGCTACCTATCTTTAAGAATAAGGGTGATGTGCAGAATTGTAGTAACTACAGAGGGATAAATTTGATCAGTCACAGCTTGAAGTAATGGGAAAGAGTAGTGGAAGCTAGGTTAAGAAGGGAGGTGATGATTAGTGATCAGCAGTATGGTTTCATGTCGGTAATGAGCACTACAGATACATTGTTTGCTCTGAGAGTGTTGATGATGAAATATAGAGAAGGTCAGAAGGAGCTGCATTGTGGACTTGGAGAAAGCAAATGACAGGGTGCCTAGGGAGGAGTTGTGGTATTGTATGAGGAAGTCAGGAGTGGCAGAACAGTATGTAAGAATGGTACAGGATATGTACAAGGGTAGTGTGACAGTGTGAGGTCTGAGGTGGAAGTGACAGATGCATTTAAGGTGGAGGTGGGATTACATCAAGGATCAGCTCTGAGCCCTTTCTTCTTTGCAGTGGTGATGGACAGGTTGACAGACGAGATCAGACAGGAGGCCCCATGGATTATGATGTTTGCAGATGACATTGTGATCTGTAGTGAGAGTAGGGACCAGGTTGAGGAGACCCTGGAGAGATGGAGATATGCTCTAGAGAGAGAAGAGGAATGAAGGTCAGCAGGACTAAGACAGAATATATATGTGTGAATGAGAGGGAGGCTAGAGGAATGGTGAGGATGCAAGGAGTAGAGTTGGTGAAGGTGGATGAGTTTAAGTACTTGGGATCAACGCTTCAGAGTAACGGTGAGTGTGGAAGAGGGGTGAAGCTTTAGTCCTCATTTCATTTACCGTTTTGTGATTCAGTTAGATCTTTTTTAATAAGTCCACAGTGATTGGTTGATGACATTCTTGCAGCCCCATGATTGAACATTTATATTAAGTAATATGTTATTTCCTGAATTCATTCCTACCTAGTTGTTATTGGCTGTTATTGATGGTGTGTTTGTCACTAGTATTATGAATGGTTGTTCTTTTTTATTTTAACCAACAGGAATCTCTCTGTATATCTAGATCTGATGAAGGTAAGTTCTACTGAAGGCGCTCATCATTTTTAGGCCTGTTGTTGTTCAGTTTATGATTAAAGTTCTCATCATATTCGTGGTTCTATAGTTTATTTTACCTATATCCTCCGCCGTGGTGACATATTCAGCTATGTTGTATGGGTTGGAGATGGTGGCATTGTCAAAAAGGCAAGAGTCAGAGCTGGATGTGGCAGAATTAAATATGTTAGGATTTGCACTGGGTGTGACGAGGATGTACAGTATTAGGAATCCGTATATTACAGGGTCAGCAGAGCAAAGCCAGAGAGGCGAGATTGCATTGGTTTAGATATGTGCTGAGGTGGGATACTGGATGTATTGGGAAAAGGAAGCTAAGGATGGAGCTACCAGGTAAAAGGAAAAGAGGAAGGCCTGAGATTAGGTTTATGGATGTGATGAGAGAGGACATGCAGGTGGTTGGTGTGACAGAGCAAGATTCAGAGGACAGCAAGAAATGGAAACAGACTATCTGCTGTGGTGTCCCCTAATGGGAACAGCTGAAAGAGAAGAAGAAAAACTATTAAAACTGTATAAATAGCAGTGTTATAAATAAGAAGTATTCTTTCCAGTGATGATAGTACATTTGTAGTCTTTTCCATAAATGCCTTAATATATTATTATGCAGACAAATCCCAAATTATAGTTTCTATACTTTCACAATCACATTTTCATATCTTGAAAACTATACAACTTGGACATCTATTGTGATAACATTTATGTTGATCAGATATAACCTTTTGCGTGATAACAAGAAATTCCACTATAAGTACGTTTGTTGCGATATTTACAGAGATATGAAAATGTGTTTAATTGTATAATTAGCCATACAATTAGTATTGGATAACTCTTAAGATGTGCAACTTACAGTACAAATATTAGACAGTTTTCAAGAACATCTGTTGTTTCACCAAATATCCTACAACAACTTGTAAGTCACTCGGTCTTTGAAGTATTAAGTACATATGCAAACAACAAGCAATATTCTCAGTATAGTGTGATATAGACTACATTGAAGTCAGTTGTCCTATCTCCCACACTGGTGTTTCACACCATACACCTCAATAACATATAGGTCTCTCATTTTTGAAAATAAATTTGAAAATATGAAACCAAGATTAATTTCTCCACTGCTGGACATCCTAGACTAACAATATTAGTGTCATTTTGTAAATAACTCCTTGCACTTTCTAATACTCCCTATTATTAACTGATAGGTCACTTAGCTAAAGAAGCCTGGCCCAGAAACATTTCTGAATGCCATTAGGAGGAACGGGTGTGAACTGGAAGTATATAACAAATGCCGTTTTAGACTTGAGTGAGTGAACAGAGGTGGGGTTTATACACTGTTTAATAATAACTGGTAGTTTAGTCCAGAACAAAAAGATGCGTAATGGGAGATGAATCTGTTGTGTCAATGGATCCTGTTTATTTAATACTGAAAGTTTAGATCATTAGTACGGGCAATTGTGGTGATGTTAGTTATGTGAAGGTGGAAGACATCAAGGAGGGCAGGTTCCTCCATGGTTCTAAATGCTAAACAAATCACCCCTTAGGAATCTGTAAGAATCAGAGTATAGGGATAGATATTTAAGTTTGTTTTGTTAGAAAACGGTTTTTAGGCCTGTAAACTTTTTAATTAGACATCCCTTTAGTCTATTAAGTTATGTGGTATGTCTAGATAAATGCATACCAGAGACTGCATTGCACTCAAAAATTGGTCTGATAAGGGATATACTTAGCTGATTTCTTTTGACTAGATGAGTTGCCATGATTTCTGATGAATGAATCTGGATAGAAAGCAGTGGCTACTATTATATAGGTTGTGAAATGAGTACCCTTTCCAAATTTAACTATACTCCACTTTTTAGCATTTAGTTTAAGGCTATTTTCTTTACATCACCTCCTTGTAATGTCTAACCTAAGCTGCAGAAAAGTGGAATCTGTAGTTTGAGTGAAAAACTCCGAGCTTGCAGTTATCAGCAAATTTAGTTGACCGTAAATCTCAGCTATTGGTTTGAAGGTTGAATAAGTAGGTAGTGAATAGGAGTGGTCTTAGCACAGAGTCTGAGACATATTACTGGATAACTTTTACTTTCTGAGCTGGATGCAGACACTTTAACTTTCAACTTCTTAGGACAAGAATTCTGGACAAAGACAAAAATAAAAGAGTGGAACAAAGGCCTTAACTCAGGAACAGATTTTAAATATTGTTCTTACAAAATCTGAAAGTTGATAGAATAATTGGTTTTGTACTAACACACATTTTCTGAAGGATATGAAGCCTGAAACTCAAATGTCTCATTAGTTAGTAACTTCAATCCTCAGTGGTTTGCCAAAAAACAACAAATTATATAAGGAATAGACCAAAAGCATGAGAAAAATTCTGGATATTCTGCAAACTTCTGGACAATTGAAAGGTATGGTGCTGTGCCTGACAGTGTGCTTGGTATCCATCTCGGTCTTTATGGATTTAGCAGGATCAAGTCATTTGACAGGAATTGCATTGACACCATTTACAGGTTTCATGACCCTTTCAGAAAAGTTTTCCAGGATGAGCAGTTATGACCTACACTTGACAAAGCCGAATTGGTGAGAGTCCAAATTAATAAAGTTTTCAGTATTTACTTTTATAAAATCTGATCTGATGCATTTCAAGGTTTCTGAGGGCAATGGTTGGGTCACATTTGTATAAGAGCATATCAGTGGTCATTTTACATGGTTCAGGAATATGTCCAGATTTAAAATGAAGAGATTTAGGAGAGGCACTGATAAGATAGATTTGGCCTCAAAGAATATTACTGGAGGCATGGACTTTTTGGCTGTGGATAAGGTGGTTCATCCCCTCTCTGGGTGTTGAAGCTCAGATTTTTGTAGAATTGTAGGTGGTATAAAATTAGCATTAAATTTCTCAGCTAGTTTGATGACATCTTTTTTATGAGTCCAGGTATTTTACTGTGGACTAGCTCAGATAATTGTTGGATATTGTTTGTAATTTTCCCTGACATAGTTGAATCCGTCCGTCCATCCACCCACCTACAAACCCTTTTCCCATTTTTACACATGGGATTGGGGTGTCACTTCAAAAGTGACGGACAACTAGAGCCAAGTTTCACACTGCAGGGTGGCCATCACTGCCACAGACACAGCTGAATAATGATTTGCAATTATTTTTGTTTTCTGCTGCTGTTTTAGCTTGTATTATCCTTGGTTTCTGCTGCTGTCTTCAGTTTGTATTTGGCTTCAACCTTCCTAATGATGGTTTTTACCTCTTTACTGATTTGTTTTGATGGAGTCCTTTGTGTGTGCTGATTGCAATTTATTGTAGGCATTTAATATGCTTCATTTGTTGTAGTTTTTGTAATGTGGGCATACCTCTCAACTGTCCAGATTTTTGGATCATGTTTTCTGGTCTGTTCCTCATAAAATTTGTGGTTTTCTGGCAAATCACTGGGATGATCTGAGGATTGATGTCAATAAATAATGACATACATTTAAGTTTCAGACTACAAATCCTTCAGAAAATGTATGTTAGAACAAACCCTGTTACTCTAGCAAATGTCTAAGTTTATAAGAGCAATACTTAAAATATATCCCTAATTGTGGGCCTACATTCCCCCATTTTGTCAAGCTTTGTCCAGATTTCTTGCACTAAGAGGTTGAGAGGTATGTATGTGGGTATATTAGTTAAGTGGTATATTCTTAAATTTCATATTATATTTGAGCTCAGTATGGACTGCTTGGCCAATATATCTTAAATGTATATAAAATTGTTTAGGTAGCATCTCTGGTTCTATGGAAAGCAGATACATGATGTAGGAGGCAAAGATACTACAAGAGAATTCTTAAAGCTCATTGCGGAGTTAAAGAGGTTTGCTTTTGTAAAGTATTCACTAAGGAGGTCTTTGTGGTGGTGACAAAGAAAACTCCTACTTTGGGATCGGGTTCGACCATTGATGTAGACACAGTAGGTGGAGTACAAAAAAGATTGCATTTGTTAGCAGTATTAAATTAAGAGAATCCATACCTAATAGCAAGAGTGTCAGATTTCCATGCAGCTCCTCTCAAAATATTTGAGGTCTCTGAGATATATATTCAGAAGGAACATTTTAATATCTGATACAAATGTCAAGAGATTGGTGGGAAAATACCCACATTTGTATTTAAGAATAAGAAGAATTTGAAATTTTATTTTATTTATTTTACATTTGTTGATTGGGCTACTCCAACTGGATATGTGTCCATTTTCAGTAGTGGCCCCGGGAAATAAGCTCCGCTAAACAGATAATGGCAACATCAGGTGCAATACAATTTTAAGACTAGAATGCAATTTTACATAGCAGCTTATTAATCATATAACTTGCATATTTAAAAGAAAGAAAGCAAGTATTTATGAGGTAGAGACATGATTGATACAGTAGAAAGCTTGCAATGCAAGTTCATACTCTATAGAGGTTCCTAAGAAAAAACAAGTTAAAAACAGACCTTAAGTAACTTACAGATCATTCTCTTGGAGGTTCATGAAAGAGGTAGAGATAGTGCAGTAATAGTGAGATAAGTATACAGTGGACATAACAGGAAGGGGATTATTAGCCCGGGTTATTACTTGGGCATAGCCAGTGAGTTTTAAGGTATTCTTTAAGTTGCATTTTGAAAAGTAGTGTTGAAGGGAGAGATGAGAGTTCAGAGGGAAGCAGGTTTCAGGCTTTTCCCACAGTGTTGGAGAACAGTGAGTCCCCTGCCTTATTGTTGGATTTATGTATCGATACTAGTAATTTATTTGCTGAACGTAGGGTTGTAAGATTTTTGTAGGGAGTGATAAAGCTAGTCAGTAGTGAAGTATTACTAGGATGATAAAGGGTCTTGTGGATGATAGTATGTTGGTGAAATGTCAGCTTTGTTATAACAAAGGCAAAGAAATTTAGTCTTTTTCTAATACAGTAGGCAAAAAAAATGTAGAAATTGCAGTTATTATAAGTATATTATTAATATATTAATACTGCCACCCGTTTTTAACATCCTAAAAATAATAAAGATTACAGATTTAAACACTATGCAGGGTGTAAAACAAGTAATCTATCTAGCTTCATGCAATGTATGTAGCACCTTCTGTGTTGGGAAAACTAATGGTTAACTAAAGGAAAGAATTTAAGAACATCTAATGGATATATACCAGAAAGATAAACGCAATGTTCTTTCTAATCATTTTGTAAAAGTAGGCCAACAACATACTTTTAATTTTAGGGTCTTAAGTTGCACTAAAAGTAGCAGAGCAGACTCTAGCTAATCGCACTGAAGTTACTGAGAAAAAGCAGATCATATAACTTGATGCTACATATGGTTTAGGTCTGCATAATATTATTCCATTGAAACCTGTGCTAAAACAGAGAGGCCTGTGTCACTAAAGTTAGTGTAGGGCATAAAGAAATCTTAATGAGAAGTTATTTATTGCATTTCTTCCTACTGTTATTTTTTGCATGTATTCTTTAGATAAACAGAAGATGCATATTTATCGATTATCTTAGATAATGGAAGCCAGTTTTTAATGATTATGTATTTCTGATAGATTTTACTTGCTGTTGCTTTAAATATTTTAATTAGCCATTGTCTTGTGATTTTAAGATGTTATAAATTAGAGGTCTGATTATCCAAACTATTCCATTTGAACTTAAAGAAGCTTAAGTGAAAACACTTTTGTTTTTTCTGTATGTTTAAAAGTATTAAATTTATATCTTTTTCTGTAATGCTACTCAATCCTGTTTTTGCTTTTCTAATTTGTGTTCTTATTTCAGTATATCATGCTTTACCATAGTCTGTTGTTTCATTGGTTACATGCCCAGAATACAGCCATAGTTGGCTTAACCAGCACCCTGGGTCAGTCCCACAAAATAGCACCCCACCATGTCTACTGTTCAAGTGAAGAGCAAAATAAAAAATTAACTTCTGCAAAACTGCATGATCATAATACCACATGATCCCTAGCTCTTCAAGTAAAGTGAAAAAAAATGTCCTCTCCATCCACTGGTATACCAGCCAGATGACCAGGTCCATGAAACACTCCATCAATCCTATCCCAGTACTTCAATGGAAGAGTAAAAAACAAAAAAATCAAAACAAACAAGAAGGTCCGGTCCTTGAACTGGCATACCAACTATGTGACCAGGGATCTACTTCAGTAGATCGAACATATTACAAGTTCGAACCATATATGGCTGAGACCATATGTTAGACCTTGTAATAGTTCAAACACTGAAGTAAAAAAATAAAAAATAAAATTAAACCTCTGTAGCAGGGGGGCATACAGCCCCCTGCACCCCCACACCCCCCTTACTTAAAAATACCAACTTCAAGATCGCACTATATTGCAAAAAAAGGAAATAGTCTCGTTCCACACTGTACGGAGATCTCCATTCAGTTTGATCGAACATATACAAGTTCGAACATATGGTCTCGGCCATATGAGGTTCGAACTCGTTATATGTTCGATCTACTGAAGGGGACCCAATGAAATACAGGAGTCAGTCAGGTCCCATTTCTGCTCCCTGCCCTGACCCTCATTCTTCACATTTTAATAAAAAAATATTTTTCTTTTAAACTGTAGCAAACTGCCTGCTGCAAGTGTAGCAAGCAGCTGTTACAGTTTATACCCTGCACAGAGCATTGCAATGTTCAGGTTTTAGTTCAAAAAAATATTTTTCTTTACTTTTAAACTTTAGCAAACTGCTTGCAACAATGTAGCAAGCAGTTGTTACAGTCAATTTAGACCACACACAGAGTGCTGCAGCATTCAGGTTTTACTATAGAAAGAAAAAAAAAGAAATATTTTATTTTTAAACTATAACAAACTGCTTGCTACAGCAGAGCAAGCAGATGCAGGAGTTGAAACCACACAGAGTGCTACAGTCCTCTGGTATGACTGAAAATGTACTGAAGAGCAATCGGAAATTGGAAAGATGGAGTGGATGACAGAACACATATCCTAACACTTTGCTCCCAGGGCAGTTTCCCCCTTCGACCCACTCTGCTATGATGCTGGTCCAGAATATGGACTTTGCCTAAAAAAGGGCAAACACTTTGAACAATATGCAGAAACCATGACATGAAAGGTGCAGGCGTTGGCTTAGGGAGCAAGTTGGCCCGTCAGTTATCGTCTCCCAAGCTGACACATTGTGGCTTCTCCTGGAATAACACTAGCTACTTATAAACTTACTGAAGCAAATTATCTTTTCTTTGACTCTGGGCATTATTCTAACCGATGGTAGAATTGCACTCAAGTTAGTGTCTTGCATGTGCTGGACACATGTATAGTAACATCCAGAGACAAAACCAGCATGGGGCAAAGGGGGCAACTGCTTTGGGCACTAAATATCAGGAGACATTATCAACAGGTAAAGATGCTGTGTTGAGTACTGTGCTGGCATTGCAGCTTTCATAAATGAATGCCAATTTCATTTGTAGTCATGGCTAAAGTGCTGAAACATTCGGTGGGTCATGAATTAATTGCACCAAGCTGTTTTTTACTCTGCTACTTTTGTAGATGCAAAAGCACTTAAGTATGAGAAGCTGCACAGGTTGACAGATAACCTTGCTACAATTCTGGCATGATTTGTCATGCTCTGCATGCCTTTGTATGTTCCTCAGAGTTAGATGCCTTAAATCATTCACACCCACATGGGCAACTACCTGGTCTCACTCATATTTGTCTGGTTTCTGGAATTTTAGTGCCCTTTTAACATATAGTAGCATCAGAACAATAAGTATTTTTTTCATCTTTTTGTTATCCATCCAGGTGAAAGTAGAATCTGTGTGTAAAATAATAGTCACCAATTACTAAGACCATTCAATTTGTGTGTGAAGATTTAATGGAAGTAAATGATTTCAGATCTGCAGCCTTATGACTCCTTGTACTTATTAACTTTATAAGTACAGGGTGAGAATTGTAGTGATGTGTTGGTTTGAAGCTGAGATTTATTTGCTGTTTCTAAGAGACTTAAGGATGGATTTCTTAACAGCCTTAGCATATGTGGGTATGATGCCTGCAGGCAGAGTTGGGAGAGGTCTTACATAAAGCTTATTGATTATTTGTCTGGGTCAGAGGGTGCCTCCAGGCTGTATAGATACTTACACTGCTCACAAATTGTATAATATTCCTCGAACTGGTTAACAATAAGCATTACAGAGTTGCTAAGCAACCTAATAATAATAAGAGCTGAAAGGCTGGCTGCAGAAGGGATGAAGGTAAACTGAACTTCCATATCATGCACATAAAGACAACAGAATTGTGCACACATCATTCACTTTGTTGTGCACACAAATTAATCTGTGGCTGTAAAAACAAAATTGTTAAAATAACAACATACTGTATTAACATCTAAAAAGTTATTTCTAAAAGCAGCAGGTTTTGCATACATTCTTTCCAGTTGATCTCTAGAAGACATCTGCTGGTTCTTGTGTATCATTTTTATTGATACATGTATAGATTAAGATCTAAAACTTTTAAATTCATGGAAATACATCCACATATGCTAATACTATTTCATGGAAAAAGACATCTGCTATTTTGAATAGGCAAATAGCTGGGATTCCTGCCAGACTTCCTATTGCATAGCCTATATTAAATATGTAACAACATTTCAGAAAATTGCTAATTTTATTGTCCACTGAATCTAAATTAAATATGTAAGACAAATTGAGAAAATTTTTAATTTTATTGCCTGTTGAATATATACACAATGATATTACATAATTATGAAAGGAGAGCAGAGTGTATCATTTTTGCTACTTTGTATCCTGAAAACGTCTCAAATACACAAAGTGTGTGTGTGTGTGTGTGTGCGTGTGTGTGTGTGTGTGTGTGTGTGTGTGTGTGTGTGTGTGTAATTGAAGACCAGATTATCAAAGTTCTGCAACACTGAAAATTAAATTTAAAAAATTTAACTAGCAAACAAGTCTTCTTTTACAGTTTTGCAGGGGTCATGCCCCCCCCCCCCGTGCCTCCCACATCCCCTGCTATTTAAATATACCTACGCCAAGATCACACTACAGCAAGGAAAATGGTAAATTTCACATTCCACGCTGTATGGAGATCTCCATTCAAATTGTTCGATACTGCAGATTTTCAGTGATCTGGTCTTCAATCATGTTGGGGTCGACATTCTGCAACATTGATGGTCTTCTGCATGGGATAGATAAACTATCGCCTCTTTTTTCCATGGTATGTTGTAGTCTGCTTGATCCTTGGCTGTTCACTCCTCATGGTTTGCACCTTTTCTACTCTGTCTGTCCTAAACCTTGTCATGGGGTATCACAGTTAGAAACGAAGCCAGCGTGCCAACAAGAATTCTGCCAGTATCATCCTCTCATTTAAGATTCTGACATTCTATTATCACTTCCCCGTAAAACTGGGATGGTAACAAAAGTATTTCTGAAACTGATTCACGTGTTACAAAAGAAAACAAATGTATTAAAGACTAAATCTACGTGGAATGTAGTCAGTATGAATGCTTTATTTTTAATGTGAGTGGCATCTGTTTAGCATTCTGTTTACTATCTGGTTTTCAATACACAATGGGAATTAACTTTCTAATGAGTTGTTATGTTAATTAGACAGAGGAAGAATACATGTCTGCAGGTGAAGCATTTGGACGAGCATGTGCCTATGAAGAATTAGCTCATCCAGATTCCGGACCAGATGAACCCATTAATCTGTCAATCAAGAAATGTGATCCATTAGCCTTTTCACCTCTGCCAGACAGCAGTGCACACTTCATGGATTCTTCCTTACTATCTCACGTAAAAACAGAAGAGGGTAAGTAATCATTAAAAAACTGTTTATAGAAATATTACCATAACTTAGCTAATAGTTCCACAGCTTTAACTGCCTCAACTTTTATAGATGTCTTAGAGAAATGAAAGCTGGAAAGCAAATAAATTAAAGGTGTTAAAAACAGGTATTTCTAATTTCAATTAAATTTTGGATCAGCAAACCACCCACAATAAAATCAGGTCAAAGCCCCTTCTTCCCATTTTATTGTCTGCTTTTTTAACTCTTAAAAATGTTTTGTATCCATTTTCTTTCAAAGCATAGAATAGAGTGGACAGGAGAGCTTTGCCCCTATGTCTCACCTTACTCGTATGCTAATAATGACCCTGACCCTGCACTTAACCCTGGCCACACACATTAACTTACAAAAATCCTTTCTCTAACAGGCCACTATACAAGACACTTGGACTTCTACATATGCAGTGTTGCAGTGTTAAATATACAAAGTTCTACATATATCTCCTAACCAAACCCTGACTAACTAACATACACTTATGCACACACCCACACAAACATATACACTCACACAAACACACACATAAACACACACAGACAACTAAATCTATTCTCTTATCCAAGCTTTACCCTAATCATAAGTGGCACTCACTCAGACAAGCACATAAAAATGGTCTGTAAATGTACTGGCATTGAGATTATAAAGCATGTAGCACCTCATTTGTCTTCTGATCTGGCATTACACATATATAACACTCTCTTTTTTTTACTTTCAGATACTGAAGACTCAGAAGCAGAAAATGCTGAAACATCTGAAAGCATTTCCAAGACAAACAGGTAAAATAATATTCCATGAAATAACATGACAATATAACAAAGAGATGTGATATGAAGTCTGACAACCATTCTGGAATGTATTTCATATTAATTTACCCAGGTTCACTTTTAGCAAGTTATCTATCCAGCAGCAGACATGTATTATGTTTATTTGTTAACTGGCTCAGTAATCTAATCTTTCCCAGACCGTTTCCAGCTATGAAATGAGCGGTAAGAGTTAAAATAAATGCAAAACATGGATGTTTGAGACTAAGCAATCTATAAATACATCAGAATAAGAAAAAACAGAATACCTAGTGGAATTATGTAGTAGTTCACAAACCCCACTAACAATAAAACAGAGATATTGAAGATGTATTTAGAAATATTAACAATATGGTGCTAAGTATAGATGATGTTAAATTTGATGTTGCTCTCAAGACGAGGCAATTTGTGATTCATAGGCATGGTAACCATGATGTGGTAAGACCTCATTATTGGCTAATTTGCATGTCTCTAAATTAGAGTTAATACTGTGATGTTCAGATCATTACTGATTTGCATGTCGAGGTAGTAAACTGCTGCTTGTGCTGGTACTGCCATTTTCTCCCACAATCACTCTTCCACATACAAAACTACACATTCAAACACACATGCACACAGTCCCTGTACCTGTCCCCCAACTTGCCTTCCTTCCTGTAGTTTCCCTCACCCCTGACCATAGTAGTAGTTTATTTGCTGCTAGGGCACATTTGTGGAATCCCTGGTATCCAGTGCCCCCTGCCATGATCTCCATACTGATGCTGGTGTCATTATGGCATTTAAGCATAATATATCTCTGGTATCTAGTGATTCTCCCCATCCTTGATCCACCATAGTGATGTCCGTGACATGTCCTTATTGTCTATTGGCTCCCCTACCCCCATCCCTAATCCCAATAGTGATGTCACTGCTGTGAAGCCACATAAGTAACTAGTCATCCCAGGTGTTTAGTTGAATATGGCCTTTTGCATTGTTCAATACCACAATGTGTTCGGAGTGGCCATGCAGATCTACACAGCTGCATGATTTCTTAAATCACTTGGTATGTAGGTGCCTTCCTGGAGGTGGTTTTGGGGAGAGTGCACATTGATACCTAGCATATGCCTTTCCCCTGAACTGTCTCTTTAACATTCAGAACAAGAAACAGCAAAACTGGATCTAAAACAATGGTGAACGAAGCCCTGGTAAGAGTTGATCAGCAAGAAATAAAAAGCACCGGGCATAGAAACAATGATAATTCCTTTTAATGACCACAAAGCTTTCGGGTATAAACCCTTCAGTGTGAAAACAGAATTTATAAAAACCACTCCATTAAATAAAACATTGAAAAAGTTACAAGACATAGCCCTTCAATCAGAATATACAATCAGTTAATTAACTCAATGAAATGTACACAAAAATAAAGCATTAAAAATACTGTACAAGTATTACAGCATTTATTTCATACTCATTTGCTTCAATTTTAAAATAGGCTTAATGCTAACCACAGCATTAATGCCTGGTTCACAGTCTACTTGTAAGTAGACAATCCATTGCGACAGTGGAATTGTTTGTGTGCCAGATGCATTTTAATAAAAAAATGACTTTTCACCCTAGAACAAAAAAAATGCTTTATTTTTAAATGTTTTGCTATCTGCACTGCTTCCAATATTGCATATTTAGCTACGTGCACTAGATGCTCAAAATTTTATCTAGAGAAACGCACTAGATTAAAAAATCATATTATTGAACATCGTTCTGATATACGGAGAAATATCAGTACAAATGCTCAAATGATCTTACAAAGTATATTATGGAATCTAGTTCTGACCATGATTTTATGTTTAGGGTCATTAATGTTGTTTATAAAAGTGCAAGGGGTGGTGATATTAATAATAAATTAGAGGTTAATGAATATAAAAGGAGAGTCCGCTTAAGCGGACTGTGCACCAAGCATTAATGCTGCGGTTGGCATTAAGCCTATTTTAAAACTGAAGCAAATCAGTTTGAAATAAATGTTGTAGTTTTATTTTTTATGTAGATTTAATTGAATTAAATTCATTGATTGTATATTCTGACTGGGAGCTGTGTCTTGTGACTAGTCAAATGTTTTATTTATTGGAGTGTTTTTTATATATTCTGTTTTCACACTGAGGAAGGGTTTATACCCAAAAGCTTTGTGGTCATTAAAAACAATTATTATCGTTTCTAAGTTCAGTGTTTTCTATTTATTTTTCATTAACATTCAGCACAGCCTCGCTGTGAGAACTGATAATCACCTATGAACTTTGGCTTTTAGGTATTCAGTGAATGGTAATACAAAAGCCTGAAACTCTCAAGAGTAGAAACACCAGTCTTTTGCATGCTGCATTATTGAACTTATGCATACCAACTCCATGGCCGAATAATTATGAAGAAGGGAGAAATAACGGAATCATTCCCAGTTCACACATAGAAACTTCACCGGCAGTAATTTCTAATGATAGTCATCAACATTTTGGTCCTCTGAATCTTGTGGCTTTGCCATTTGATGCTAAGGAAAGAGGAACTTAATGACTAGTATAGAAGCCCGCAGTTATACTGCCTATGAATTTAGTTTGTTTTAATGCCATATTAACATTAGTTAAATTAACTGCGGTGGTGGTGCTGTGGTAGCATTGTCGCCTCACAGTAAGACGTTGTCCTGTTTGATTCTCAGCTAGAGCGTGTGGAGACATGCGTGAATGGGCGTACCTTCGTTGAAGGTTGTGCGTCAGGGCCGGCAACTCAACATGTAAAAATCTACTGCCAATCATTAGCGGACTGGAGTTCTGATGTGGCAACCCCTAACCAGGAAAAGCCGAATGACACTACATTAACATTAGTTAAATTGTTCCTTTATAAGTATGTAAATGTCCAAACATATCCTTGTTCAACCTATACCTGGGTTATTTGTCTGCAAAATTTAAGGGCTAAAACCTCCAGGGGAATTTAACGTTAGGTTTCCTAAGATCTTCACAAATCAATAGCCTAGTAAGTATCTATGAATCTATGCAGATTTTAAAAACTTTGGATTTTCTTAATATTTTCTTTTATCATTAGAAATAATTATTCAATAATAAAAGAATGGAAACAGAAGTTTTTTTTTTTTTTTTGCTTTGTTTCACTGGTTTACTAAATATACGTCTTTAGATTACATTTTAATCAAATATAGCTTAAATAAAAAAAGACATTTAAAATATAAGATTTTTTATTTCAGTACGATTATTAATTACTTCTTATTCTGAATGTAAAGCTTACTCAACATTTTTCCATTACATTGTCTCAAAGAAGGTAGGCTATTTTTAAATCAAGTCACCATTTATATGACTTACTTATATAACATAAAGGTTGTCATTCACTCCTTCAAACTGGTGACTCTAAGAGAAAAAATTGACTACCATAAAAAACAGTGCTTAACCTTTCACTCCTGTGGGAGAACTCAGAGCCAGATTCCAAAAGACTTACACTCAGTGTAAGCCTGCCCTAATTCTGAAAGATCTGCTCTCATTTTAAGTGGCTTACTTTGGTGTAAGGCCTATATATAAACAGGCTTACTACAGGGACCAGACTGCAAAACACCTGTTCTTAGTGTAAGTGGTCACTTGCACTGACAGCAAGTCTTTTGTAATCAGGCCCATAGTGTAATAAGTTCAATGAAGACATCAGATTGAGAGGGTATGTTGCTGTGTGTGTGTGTGTGTGTGTGTGTGTGTGTGTGTGTGTGTGTGTGTGTGTGTGTGTGTGTGTGTGTGTGTGTGCATTGATTTGTGCATGAGTGTGTACAGGTGAATGTTTCTATAAATGTGATTGAGTGTGGGAGGGCTTATTTATGGATGTGTTTGTGCATGTCCATTCGTTTGTGTGTGTGTTGGCTTGTGTGCATGTTGGTTTGTGCATGTGAGTATATGGATGAGTGTTTCCATGAATGTGATTGAGTATGGGGTATCTTGTTTGTGGATTATTGTGTGTGCATGAATGTGTGTGTGAATGTCTAAGTGTGTATTTGTGTCTGGGTGTCTGAATTTTCATGTTTTTGTATCTGAAGGTAAAGAGGTGCATTTACTACCATGATGCATGGCCCCCCAGCAATAATACTAACATGATCAGGTCTGACAGAGCTACTACTTGATTAAGAGACACTGTAATGAGCTGATAATGAGGTCTTTCTCATTGTGACTGTACCCGTCTCTGAATCACATTTGCTCACCACCATACTAATTGACAAATCGACATAGGGCAATTAGCACAACTGGTGCTCATTTTACTGAATCCCAGGGATCACCATTGTATTTATATCAAAGAGGCATTAAGTAAGCAAAACATATCATAAGTTATATCAAAATGTCAGAATTATTTTACAAACCAAACACAGGAACACAAACTACGAGATTATAAACCAGCAGCACAATAGCAATCCAGTGGACCACAACGAACTTGTCAGTACAAAAGTTTTAATGGTAAGCACTTTCGGCTGAGATACCAGCCTTCATCAGACAAATTTACAAAGAAAAAAAAAATCATTATATAGCTGTGCTATTGCTGCAATAATCCAGTTAAACAGTTGACTAAAACAAGTAATGAATCCTAAAATCTTAAAATGCACTTGTAGCTATGCACATTCCTATATTTATACATACATACAAAATATGTTAACTTAAAACAAATGAAATAAAATAGAATAAATAAATGTTTAAGCATACTATTATGCCTATCTATTATAAGCCTTAAGCTTTAAAATACTTGTGATAGATGTTGAGTCATTGAGACCAGGGAAATGTGTAGCATTTAACAAAACTTGCCACCAATATTACGTAGATTCCAAAATTGTTTTCCAGGGACCTTTCCTAGGAGATGGTGATACTTGTTCTAGTATAATAAAAAGAAATTATGTGTTGGTTTGTCGGCTAAATGTCTATACAATGCATTATTATGAGATTTTTTATTTATCTCATAAACATGCTCATATATGCGTTGTCTTAACTTACGTTCTGTTTTGCCTATATAATAGGGAGCACAATATGAGCAAATCGCTGCATACACCACACCAGATGTATTGCAATTATATTTACCTTTTACTTTAATCTGAATTCCTTTTATAAAAATCTGCGCACCTTCTAATATATAGGCACAATGACTACACATATTACGTTACGTAGTTTGTGTTCCTGTGTTTGGTTTGTTATGGCTTCTGGCAGTTCGCAAGATATGTACCGGTGGTTACCAGAGCTGAATTTGACACACTTCAGCATTTGGTAATGAACTTGACTTAACTTATACAGCAATTATCTGATAACAATAATATGTGTAGTACTCCATTACCTGACTTTAGAAATAACAGAACTGATAGTGTTGACAGTGTGGATAGCATCCCATCGGGGCAGCAACAAGTACAACTGCATGATAATATTCATAGTGCTGCACCTGTTAGTAGTGATTAGCAATTACAACAATGGCTAAATCGAGTGCTATATAATACGATGGAGAATACCACACTTACACCTAACTTTTCTACAATGATTGATGAATTCCATGATTTGGTTTTGCACTATCGTAAGTTGGTACATGAGAATGTTTATTTTAATGAGTGCATTAAAAGGCAACAAGTACCAAAAGGCTTAGGTACTGGAAATTTCCAACAGGTCTAAAGGAAAATAGTGCCCTGCATAAGGAACTTTTGCAGTTCTTTGATCAGCAAGGGTGTGAACTTTTGGAAATACTTGTAAAACATAATGGTTTTAAAATGAATGAACTCAACATTGAAATTGAAGCACTCAATAACAAAATAAAACAGCAGGCAGCATATGCGGCTTGTCAGCATCAATATTTGGAAGTTTTCACACAGGTTGACAATCATAGCAAGTTAATTACGGAAAGGAAAACCCGTAAATTACATAAAGATAAGTCTGATTACTCTAAGGGATTAGCCTATCCAAAACCATCATGTGGGCAATGGCGTAATTATCAAGCGGAAGTGGCATCCTCACCTGTGGTCAACAATGGTATGCAGAATCAAAATGAAACAAATATCAATAATATACAGCATTTCCCTTTAGAGGAAGCCAATCACCGCAGGTCGGAATGACTTCGGAACAAAGAAGTATACAATATGAGGGGCAATTCAACACGCACCTGGAGGAGACCGAGAACGGGCTCAATGAACAATTACAATTAGAACTACAAGATGAGCAAACTTCTACTAGCAATTACCAACTTGTCACAAACCTCACAGGAGACTATAAGATTTACAATTATAGTCATGTTGATATAGACATTCAGCACGCAAATATTTTTAGTAAAGGACTCACTTTTATACCTGGAAGAAGAGCAAGAGTCACGAATTTGGTTACCGAACTAAAATTCACCAGGAAGTTGAACCTGGCCCTTGTATATCATCAAGCCCCTAGCGTGCCGAATAATTCTATGCATATTCCTAGCTCCTTTAATCCTCCTTTGCATCTGAAAACTAAACTTTTTGAGGAAATTTGTGAACTTGATTTTAGGCATCACTTGCAGCATTGGAAAGTGAAATATGCATGTAATAATTTCACACAAGAACAGCATGATGTTTTGAATGAGCTTAAAACTAAAGGGGACTTGCATATTATGCAACCAGACAAAGGGGTGACAAAGAATGAATGGTATGGATTATAATCAGTTGTTATTACATATATTATATGATGATGCATACATTGAAGCCTCTTTAAATGAAATGAATATCTCCAATGCTAGAATCAACTATTTGGAAGACAAGTTATTGCAGGGACAAATAACTAAGGAGGCCTTTGCTTACATGCATGTACAAGATCCTCGCATACCCATTATTTTCGGAGCACCGAAAATTCATAAAGATTTACAAAATCCACCATTACACCCCATAGTTGACGCAGGTGGCTCAAAAGCCTACTTTATAGCTAAATATATAGATATTCAGTTGAAACATAAAATGACAGAATTACATCATATTTGCCATGAATTTTGGGATTTCCTACTAAAGTAAACAGTTTACATATGCATAATGTTGATAACATTACATTTATCACGGTGGATGTAAAAGATCTTTTTACATGCATACCCCATGATATAGGGTTGACATGGTTCACAGATTTTTTCACAGACTCTGCTCCCATACCGCCAGATGAGATAAATACACTGTCACATTTATTAGAATTGGTATTGACAAATAATTATTTATACCACGATGGCCATTATTTCAAACAAATCAAAGGAGTAGCAATGGGCTCCCCGGTGGGCACATTGTATGCCCATGTCATTATGGCCGTGTGGGAATTTAATTATCGTTTTCCATCGCAGTTTATGCAATATATAAACATGTATTGTTGTTTTTTGGATGATCTTTTTTTCATTTGGCATGGACCTATAGAAATTATTGCTGATTTTATGCAGTTTATTAATGGTTCAACTGATTTTTTTGACATTTACCCATGGCATTGGCATAGATAGTATTTCCTATTTAGAGGTTTTCCTATTGAAAAATTCTGTACAAGGTAACATTAAGGCCAATATTCATAGGAAGGAAACTTATTCAAATAAATTTTTGTATTTTACTAGTAACCATCCTCAGCATGTCAAAAAGGCAGTCATCAAAGGGCAAATGGTCCATGCAGCCCGAATGGTATCAGAATTTGATGACTTTGTGAATGAATGTCATTATATTATGAATATGTTTTTAAACAGAGATTATCCGACACAATTTGTCAATAATATTTTTCTTGAGGTATTGCATAAGAGAAATACGGGTTTTTATATGCCATTATTAGGAAATAGCAATACAATTGACACACAGGTGGTTGATGTTGAAGAAAGTCCACATGGGACAACAATAGTTGGAGCAACTAATTCACATCCTAATTATGATAGTAATAATACACATATTTTTGGTAACACAGCTTTCATCACTACATACACACAAGATTCTGGGGACATAAAGAGTCTAATAAATAAAAATTGAACATATATAAAGGGTGATACATATTTATCTGACATTTTGGGCATGCAACCTTCCTTTATTTTTAAAAGGGACCGTAATTTAAAAGATTGGTGCAATGCATGCTCTAATACAAGGTATATAACAAATGGCACTATGAGAAAATGTAATATGTGTAGTCATTGTGCCTATATATTAGAAGGTGAGCAGATTTTTATAAAAGGAATTCAGATTAAAGTAAAAGGTAAATATAATTGCAATACATCTGGTGTGGTGTATGCAGCGATTTGCTCATATTTTGCTGCCTATTATATAGGCAAAACAGAAAGTAAGTTAAGACAATACATATGTGAGCATGTTTGAGATAAATAAAAAATCTCATAATAATGCATTGTATAGTCATTTAGCCGACAACCCCACACATAATTTCCTTTTTATTATACTAGAACAAGTATCACCATCTCCTAGGAAAGGTCCCTGGAAAACAATTTTGGAATCTAAGGAATATTGGTGGCAAGTTTTGTTAAATGCCACACAATTCCCTGGTCTCAGTGACTCAACATCTATCACAATATTTTAAAGCTTAAGGCTTATAATAGGCATAATAGTATATGTATACATTTATTTATTCTATTTTATTTCATTTGTTTTAAGTTAACATATTTTGTATGTATGTATGTATAAATATAGGAATGTGTATAGCTACAAGTGCATTTTAAGATTTTAGGATTCATTAATTGTTTTAGTTAATTGTTTAATTGGATTATTGTAGCAATAGCACAGCTATATAATGATTTTTTTGTCTTTGTAAAGTTGTCTGTTGAAGGCTGGTGTCTCAGCCAAAAGTGCTTACCATTAAAACGTTTGTACTGACAAGTTCGTTGTGGTCCGCTGGATTGCTATTGTGCTGCTGATTTAGAATTATTTTACATCCTAAACTTCAACCTTAGAGTCTCACTAGTTGCTTAGCAGCTCACGACTACACAAAGTTAAACTGAATATAATGAAAATATTTTTCATATTGTCTGTGTCCCTTTTTCATTTTGTACCTATATATATATATATATATATATATATATATATATATATATATATATATATATATATACACACACACACACACATAACATATATATATATATATATATATATATATATATATATACACACACACACACACACACACACTAGTTGTCATATGTTTTCTTCTCTCGTTGCCTTTATATATACATTTCTGCTAGCCCTACTAGAGGCTGATGTATCTTCCTCCATTTCCTGACACTGCACTTTCCCAACCACATTTCTTATACGTTTACTGAAACTGCAAAATTGCAGGTTTTGCAACCAGTATTCAAACCTTTGAAGGATTTTGCTGCAGGTGGGTAGCTGTGGACTTCGTATACTTAATAAGGAAAGGGTGTAAAGCCCCCTTCATGAGGGTGTAGGGGGTCTTGAAGTCATACAAAAATATTGTTTGATGTTCTCCACCTTGGGTTTTAGTTTACTTGTGTTGTCAACCATCTGTGATAGATTATATTTAACCAGTTAGGCTTATGGGAGTTTGGGAGTCAACTGTTTACTCTATACATATATCCTATATGTGTGCACAATGAAAGCTGTTAACATATTCTGTAGTGTAGCTCAACTGTAGTGAATGGGTTAGCCGTTCTAGGAGCAAAGTGTTAGATTAGATCTGCAGATCACTCCACCTGTCTTCAGTGCATAACGGCATTTAGAAATAAATGCTTTATAGCATGTATGCCCCGAGAACTTAAGCACTCTTCCATGTGGGTAATTGGTCTGGAAGTCCATGGACAGAAGCTTTTTTTTTCCAATTTAAAGATGTGGGGTACAGTGCATGGAGGTAAAAGAAGTAAGTACACCTCTGATCACATCATCCCATTGCTTAATATAATCTTCGTGTATAGTGAAGGTAATACAGTCGCACTTATTTTGTTTCATATTTCATTGTTAACATTCATTCATTCCTCCTTCTGTCTTTCTTTAGAATTTTCTACTTATTATAGGCATTTTACATTTTTTTCACTGTTCTGTCTCCTTTTTCTCTTGCATCTCTTTTACACCTTCCTTGCATTTTCTCCGACAATTTTCTTTCATTGTCTTTTTCCTCCTATCATTATGATTGCTATTATGGTTCCACTACAAACTGCCAGTTAAATAAATACATTAAATACATATCATTGGTTTCAGAACTTACATCAAGGGGAAGAAAGTCCCATATGTGCGATTAGAGAGGCTAAATATCTCACCATCTGCACTGAGTGATCTTCCAGTGTTTAAACTTCAGTCAAAAATAAAGCAAGAAGACTGTGACTCGTTGCTAGAATATGACAATCAGTCCTTTACTCCACCCACAAAGGTAAGTGCACTTTTCAGGCAATCACTGACACACCTGTTATGATCTTTTAGTTTCTTAGTGCTGTTGTAATTAAAAGTATCTCTACAACCGTTCTTAAAAAATGGATTTACATTCAAAATTGTAGAAACAAATAAACCAGCCAGATACTGCAGCACCAAAGGTCTGTTGTAGTAAAAATAAGCCAAGAATAAAGAAAACTCAGCAGACCACCAGGCTAAAAACTCGTAGCTTTTAATCCATGAAAAAGGATAGCGCTTTCAGGTAAAAAAAATCTTCATCAGACAACAGCATAAAACAGTGAACAGTATTTAAAACACAACCAACCAATCACAGTACTTAATTAATTTAACAATTATAGTTAAAATCAAGGTCTGCACCTCTTAAGAACAGGCTTTAAATGCACTACACTGTTAAGCCCTGGGTTTCTATCAGCACCCAGGTTAATAATCCATAAAGTTTCACAGTATTCCATGTAAGCAACTAAATCTCCACCTCTTTTACTAGTTTGAACAGACTGCAACACCATGAAATTAAAGTAATATCCTGGACACGTGTGAATATGCTGGAACAAAGCACTGTGTACATCATTCAAACGTATAGCTGATAGATGCTTAAGTATCCTATCCTTCAGCCTACAGTTAGTTTTACCTATGTAGAATGATTCATAGCACATACACAGCGCAAGATATATAACATTTTGCATATCACAAGTAGCAAACAACCTGGGTGCATATATTCTATGTGTAACAGGATGAGTAAAAACTAATCCTGAAAAAATAAATGTACATGCTTTACAATGATAGCATGGAAAAGTGCCTATTTTCTTAGGAACCTCAAGCCTGTCCCTACCCTTATCACATAAAATCTGCTTTAAATTTTTATTTTTCTGAAAACAAAATTAGGTGTATCCCCTACTATTTCACTAAGGATATCATCAGAGGATAAAATTCTCCAGTTCCCTTTTATTATGTCACAAACCTGTTTACCATCACTACTATATTTAATATACAAATTATCCTTACTTTTGTTATTGCCAGTGGTGCTGACCCTGTTCCCTCCACCTGTATGCAATCTATTAGCTTTCCCTTGGCTGGAGTACCAAGGAGCAGCTCTATTTTCCCTTGAATGTATGGTGTATTGAATCTCTTCTTTCACTTCTTCCGGGTTATAGCTCCTTGCTGCAAATGTAGATTTAAATGCATCCATCTCCCTGTGTAACTAACTCATCCGTGTGGAGCCTGGACATCCTAAGTGCTAGCCCCTTCACAATGTTTTAAAACACAAACCCTAGATGCATGCTGTCTCTTGATAGCACGCTATTCCTCCAACAGGTTTTGCGAAACACTTTAGTACTAAGACCAGTATTAGAATCTCTCAAGATCTTAACATCTAAAAAATCTATTTCCGAATGGAAGAATTGTACTGAGAATCTCAGAAAATTAGTTGTTGATTCTAAGTAAGCAACAAGATCATTCAGTGTGTCTATTGTGCCCTCCCACAACAGGAAGATTTCATCTGCAAAACGAGTGTAAAAAATAAGGGAATACTCCCAATCGTATCTTACTCTAAACAGCACATCCTCCTCCCACTGGGCTGAAATCAGGTTCGCATATGAATTAGCACATGTGGTGCCCATGGCTGCCCCTCTCCCCATGTTTGCCAATAATGTCCCTCAAAACTAAAGATATTATTTTCCAGTACTAGCAAGAAAACTGAGCACAATCAGACCTGTGGATCACAATGATATAAAAAATGTGTTTCTTCCACAAGCCGCTGTAGTACAATGAAAACTTTTGTTAAGCAAGATACACACAATCAGATAAGTGCTTTCATCTCTACTGATTCAGAGACTTCTTCAGACAAAGAAATAAGGATGAGTAGTATTTAAAGAGTTGTTTCATCCGTATTTCTTTGTCTGAAGAACTCTCTGAATCAGCAGAGACAAAAGCGCTTATCTGATTGTGTGTATCTTGCCTAATAAATATTTTCATTGTACTACAGCAGCTTGTGGAAAAAGAACATATTTTTTACATCATTGTGATCCCCAGCTCTGATTGTGCTCACTTTTCTTGCTATTTTTGTGACTTATTCATTCTTTCGGATTTTCCAGTACTAGTTCGAATAGACAGAGAATCCGAATAATAGTGTCCCTGTCAAACTGATGGCAGGAACCTAAAATCATCTTTACAGCTTCAAGCCCATATCTATTTGGTATAAGTGTAAATAAATTATTTACATCTAATGTCAGTACTAAAACCTCATTAGATGAGGTCTTGGCTGAAACTGAGTCATGATTGGGAGTATTCCCTTATTTTTTACACTCGTTTTGCGGATGACATCTTCCTGTTGTGGGAGGGCACAATAGACACATTGAATGATTTTGTTGCTTACTTAGAATCGACAACTAATTTTCTGAGATTCTCAGTACAATTCTTCCATTCTGAAATTGATTTTTTAGATGTTAAGATCTTGAGAGATTCTAATACTGGTCTTAGTACTAAGGTGTTTCGCAAAACCTGTTGGAGGAATAGTGTGCTAGCAAGAGACAGCATGCATCCAGGGTTTGTGTTTTAAAACATTGTGAAAGGGCAAGCACTTAGGATGTCCAGGCTCCACACGGATGAGTTAGTTACGCAGGGAGATGGATGCATTTACATCTAGATCTGCAGCAAGGGGCTATAACCCGGAAGAAGTGAAAGAAGAGATTCAATATAATCCCAGACAGTTCGGACCACTACAAAACGAAGCCTAAGAAAGCCGATGCGTTGTTTCCAAAAACTTTAATCAAGACTTAGCGCTTTCACCAACAAACTGTGGCATCGTCAGAGTCAATAACTACAATACAAATGTAAAAAAAAAAAGTAAGCATGCACTCCACCAGCTGTAGCAAGGAAACCAATGCATTTCAAATTCCATTACTTCCACTTCTTCAAACTGCAGCTGTTTAAAAAATAATTAACTGAAGCAAATGACTTGCTTTACAAAAGAAATTGAAACAGATCATCACTGTATGGGAGTTTACTACCAAATTGGGGGACACACTTTTTAAATTGTATGACCAACATTTTCTTTAATAATTTAAGGATATAAATTAACTGTTACTGACCACAATCCAGGACCAGAAGTGAAGAAATAAAATATAATATGTGTATTTCTGTTTTCCCTTCTATTTTGGTAGTTCCTTATAGGTATGTATCACCTCAAAAAGAAGTCTGATAGATTTACTTACTTATTTGTTAGATAATTATTGGCTATGGCATGATGGGTCCAAAATTACAGATCAGACAATAAACTGTTACCACTTTTCTCAGAAGTCACCAACACAATATGCTGTTAACAACTGACATTAAGAGAGCATGCACCTCTTTTTCAGTAACAGGCAAACACAGACTGTTTCTTTGTTCTCCCTGCATACAGGCACACCTCTCAAATATCCAGAATTTTGCAGATTGTCCTAGATTTTTGCCTTACACCTTTTGGCTTGTTCTTCAAAAAAGTGGTCTTGTGTTAGTTAAATCACTAAAGATTGCAGCCTCCAAATGACACTCATTCAAGTTGCAAACTTTATATCCTTCAGAAATAAAGCATATTACTAATGTAAAACCTGCTTATTCTTGTAACTTTCTAAGTTTATAAATTGGTCCTGATTTTTTTGTAATTTGTACCACCATTGTTTTTATGCTTTCTCTAGAATTCCAGAGCAAAGAAGTGAAGAATCCTTCAGCAAACAAGTTAGCAGTTGTGGTTCTGGTTGTAGTCGCGGTTCTTTTGCTGTCATGCGGTTCTGCCTGTGCGGCTAATCTAACATGATGACAGAGGAGAGGAAAGCTCTAGTAAATTAAACTTTAAAGTGACTGCATAAAAATGTGTGGCATTCTGATATTTTAATAGTAACAACCTTTTTCTCTCAGGCAAATTAAAACATTTTAGAGATATGCTTTCAGGAGTTCCCGATTTTACCTTGCATTTTTACCCTTTCCAGCTTATAAACTACAGCAGGTTTGATGCAATCACCAAAAATGGAATTAGTAGGTAAATTACATCTTTTATTACTTTGTAATAAACAGAAGTGGTCTACGTTAGTCATAAAATAGGATGCAGAGGGAAAGGCATTTGGTATATTTTTATTTTAATTTGTATTTTAAAGCCAGGTAGGGCACATTCAAGTATTAGTTTAAAGTTGCTCCCCACCCCTCGATTCTGAGTGAGTAGGAAGATGTAGGGATGATTACATTATTTCATTATTTTCCCTCAGATTTCTGATTCAAGCTCAGAAGAGAGCTCAATGATTCTGCCAGTGGGAGTTTAACTTTTTGTGGGACTATTGTAGAGTGCATCAGTGTTACAGTAGGAGAACACTGACATTTCTCAGTCCATCATAAATAAAATACTGTGAGTTGTTACAAAAGGACTTTCCAGAACCTATACCCATTCCTCACATTCTGTCTGCTTTAGAGGATGTGTTTATTCCTGATAGTCAACCAGCTGCCTCTAAAAGGCAGATCCTCTGTCTTAAATTTAATAAATTATTCCCAAATCTGGCTCAGCAGCTATATCTTTTGTTGATTCTACTGCTACTAAGCACTTAATTTCAGTCATACTCTTTCTGATAAGGATGGGAAAATTGTTGATAGGTATGAGAAAAAAGTGTGTATACTTTTACAACTTTGATTTTTTTAAATTTTGCATTGTCGGGCATATATGTTAAAATTTGTTTAAACAAATTATGAAAGGATGAGGAATGCTTTATGTGCTGTTTATTCTTGTGAGGAAAAAACGCTTTAAATAACTTAAGTTTCTTCTACTGAACAGGCCACTGCTCACTGTTTGCAATGTGCATGACTCTGATACTTCTTCCAGGGCTATGGCCACTGGTAGTGTTTTAAGGAGATTTGCATGGCTGCATTCTCAGAACATCCCTGATGATGATAAAAATGAAATTTTAAGTTCTCCCTTAGATAGAAGATTAGTCTTTGGGTGCTCTGCTACAGAGATGATCAAAAAAATGTGATGACAGGGGCAAGCCAATCCAGGGAATATCTAAGATTTTTCATTCTTCCTTTAACAAATTGTCCTAGGGATTTTTTTTTTATCTCCTCATCCAAAACTTATTAAACAATCTCAACAACATTCAGGTAAGCAGACATTTAAAAATAAATGGCAAAGGGGTTCCAAAGAGGAGTCATGAATTTCCCAAAACCAAGGAAGGTCCGGCAGGTCTGGTTCAAGACACTTTGTGACCTCCTCCCATCCTGACCCCTTTTTTTCTTTCAGAAATTCTGAATGTCCAATTTCCTGTTTGGCAAATTGGTTCTGAAAACCATTCATCAAGGTCACAGATGGCAGTGGGAAGAAATTCCTCCTTTCCAGGGGGTCTTTCCTCTTTCCCCTATATCAGACTCTCTTGTTTCCACTTGTTCTAAATTACATCCTTATTCATCCAGACTTCAGGTGGTTCATAAGATTTTGTGTATCTGGATCACATTATCAGTTCTCTGCCTTACCCTTTGGACAATTCACTGCACCAAGAGTGTTCACAAAGTGGCTAGCTCCAGTTACAGCTCATTGCAGGCTACAGGATATCCACATTTTTCCATATTAAGCAAACTTGCTTATCTTTGCAACATCTGTTCAAGGTGTCAGGAATCTCTCTCAGGAGAGAGATCTCCAACACAAGCTTCCAATAGAACATTCAAAAGTCTTTCTTCCCTCCCTCACACGGGATTGTGTTCCTAGGATGTAAACTAGACACCTCAGTTCAAAGAGCTTTTCTTCCACCAGAAAAATATATCTTTATTTAGATCTGTCTCTAAGGTTTTCCACTCAAACACTGGGGTATAGCTCCACTGGAATGAAGTCTGCAAAAATTTAAATGAAAAGGTATTTTGTTTTTTGACCCATGAGATGCATGTTTTGGAATGTAATGTTTATCCTGCTTTATCCTGGCATATGGTTGTCAATGTTCCATTCAGGGAGCAGTGTTGTGAAAGGGGAATGGCTTGGTTAGCAGTTATGGGAGTGGGTGGACAGCAGGGTACTGAGGTGGGTGTGACTTGTTGGAGGGCAGCAGCCTGGGAGACGAGACTACAAATCTGAAAATCCTGGCTACACCTCTGCTGTGAATCATTCTACGTAGGTAAAACTAACTGTAGGCTGAAGGATAGGATATTTAAGCATCTATCAGCTATACGTTTGAATGATGTACACAGTGCTTTGTTCCAGCATATTCACAAGTGTCCAGGATATTACTTTAATTTCATGGTGTTGCAGTCTGTTCAAACTAGTAAAAGAGGTGGAGATTTAGTTGCTTATGCGGAATACTCTGAAATGTTATGGATTATTAACCTGGGTGCTGATGGAAATCCAGGGCTTAATGGTGTAGTGTGTTTAAAGCATGTTCTTAAGAGGCACAGACCTCAATTTTAACTTTAATTGTTAAATTAATTAAGTATTGTGATTGGTTGTTTGTGTTTTAAATACTGTGCACTGTTTTATGCTGTTGTCTGATGAAGGTTTTTTATAACCTAAAAGCGCTAACCTTTTTCAAGGATTAAAAGCTACGAGTTTTTAGCCTGGTGGTCTGCTGAGTTTTTTTTCTTCTTACATTCAAAGTTGTGAAATAATGTCTCAAGTTTAACAGGTGATAGTTGTATGTTTATTTCAAACACCAGTAACAGAAAATAATTAATGAACTGGATTACCCAGGAGGAGGATAGGAAGGATTATAGATGTGAGAGAAGATGGTAAAAGATATGGCATAAGACCAGAATGGTGGAAGATATGGCATGAAACTAGACTGGAAAAAAGGGCAATTGCAGAAGGACCACCCTAGTAAAATGTGTTCATTCATGTAGAATGCTCGAGACCGTACTGACTCTCAACATATGTGCACCAGATGGACTATATGCTTATGTAATTTTTTATTGCCACATTTTTTGTTTTCAGAAAGATAACTAAAAATAAACCACTTAAGTGACATGGGACCTGATTTCCAAACTCTTGAATGTGTACAAGTCTAGACAGCTGTGCAAGGGACACACACACACACATACAGAGCTATAACTGACTTATCTAGTCCCAGATATAGTGCCCACCCCCTTTTACTGTGAAAAGCTGATTGCTATTTTTCCTTGTTGTGTCTTTCAGCTTTTCCCAGTTAGGGGTCGCCGCAGCAGAACTACAGTCCGCTAATGATTGGTAGTTGATTTTTACGTGCCGAGTTACCAGCCCAGATGCACAACCTTCAATGAAGAAACACCCATTCACGCATATCTCCATGCAGAAGACGCTGTAGCTGAGAATCGAACCGGACAGCGTCTTACTGTGAGGAGACAACGCTACCGCATCACCACCACCACCACGGGAATTGATTTCTACTTTTCCTACAGTAGGCAAATCTATGCCAACCTCAACTGAAGAGCAAAAAAATAAAGTTTTTTATTGGAGAAAGCTAATTGGTGGAAAAGTATCTTTCTGCTTCCTACAGATCCACCCCCCCCCCCATTTTATGCACTACTCCCTTTCCTCTCCACTGTTAATGGGTATAGGAGAAAGCTGCATAGTACCTGGAATGTCAGACTCCATGCAGTGCTTCCCAGCAGTACTGCAGGTACCTGGCAGACTGATCCCTCCCATTTGTATGTTTATCCATGAGACCAGAATCTTACCACAGTAAAGCTGCGAGGTACTGCATTATAACAAAATCACCATTCACACTGTCAAAGTAGGTGAGTAGGCAATTATACCCCCTGTTCACAGCCCTCTGGGTGCTTCCTTCAGCTTAACAAATATTATTGTGGATGATTGTAAATACTACCAAGAGTATAGTCTTCATGCAATGAGTTTAAATAAATACCTTCACACTGCAGTTAAAATCACACTTGGTTTTGGCATGAAATTTTCAGGAAATCTTCATTTAGAGCAGCAGAAATACACTTCAGATAGGACTGATTGTAGCAAATGGTGCACATTAAGTATTGGGCAGCTGTTGATATATCAGTGATTGGATGTGAGGAAATGTAATAATTTCAACAAAACAGTCCAGAATCAGCAAAATATTTCATATTACAAATCTATTTTTTTTTAAGTTTTACAAAACAAGGCCTAACAGAATGTCTTTCTCATATAGACTTGTCAGTGTGTATTAAGCAAAACATTTATTGCTTTTAAATGACAGTAATGCTTCATGTGATCGGACATGGCAAATCAAAATGTTCAAAACGATAAAATATTTGTTGAAACATTGTAAAACAAACCTAACAGTATCAAAATGCAGATAAAAAAATAGACTTTCAAGGATGTTCCCAGCAGTGACTAGGACATGCTGAAGATGTGGAGAGAGGCAGGAACATGGACACATTTTCTGGGATTGTGAGGACCTGGAGAAATACATAATGGAAGTAAAGGTGGCACCAACAAGGAAACATTTTCTCTTAGGGTATGCAGGGGGAATCCAAGAGGAAGAAAGAGAAAAGGTAGCAGTGGTAGTGACATTGGGGGGAAATGATTTAACCAAATGTGAAAAGAGGAAGAAAGGCCCAAAGGGGAGGATTTCCAGTCATTAATGAATAAACTAATGGAAGATGAAAGGTGGGGACACTGTCCAAAGGAAGAGAGAAGTTTAGAAGAAGGTGCTCAAGAGAAAGAAAAAACAATGAACTCTCAGATAAGGGGTAAAACAATGAGGCCAAGGTAATTAATGCAAATGGTTAAAGGGAAATGTAAACATAGTACGTGCAGTAATGCACTGCAAAAAAGTTAAGGCTGTGACATGGAGGGGAGGAGAAGAAACCCTAATGTTGAGCAATAGAAATACAGTTAAAATATTGACCTAATTATAGTTACTGATATCCTGAGCATATCTAAACAAATCCTACCTTGGTTTGTGATTTATTGATCTTTACTGGTAAAAAGAAGTATGACTGTGAGCGACGTAAAGGAATTACAACTTTTGTCTGGCTTGGAGAACTTGTATGGTCAGAACAACTTTACTGTACTAACTTTAGTATTTAGTTGTATATTGCTCATGTGATTTTTTTGTCATTAAAGTTGATTTAAGTTCTCTTTGAAATCTGTAGTTACTGATTTTGATTATTCTTTTCTTTATCAATATTTTATTCACTGAAGCTGAATATGAATTCCTTAAATGAGTATGCAATTAATGAGTTTATCTTTAACAGTGTAATACATGCTATGCATATGTAAAGGTAACAGCTAATAACACTGGTGATCTGTGTTCCTCTATGTTCCTCATGATTTGCTTACCATTGTTAGAAGTATATCTCAACTTGATGATGATTGCACTTGTGCAATTCGCATGACCTGGAGAACTGTTTCATATATTAATCACTGGACTGATGACCTAAATAATGTTAGGCATAGAACAAATAGAACACATTCAAGAAATGATGCATCTATTTTCTGCAAAAATCATTCATCTCCTATGAAACAAGACAATGCCTCTGACAACTTTAGAATTTTGGATGGAAGTATTCAGCAATGTGGGGATCCAGTTTGTTTAAAAGGAAACAAAACAAAGAAAGGAAGAAGCTCACAACAAATAAGGAAGAAAAATAAACTGATTACTGACTGTAAAGAAAGAGAACACATAGTAAAAAGGGCACTGCTTTGTTATGTAACGCAGGTTACTGGGAATGATGATATTTTTCTTTCAGAAAACCTTCAGCCTACAGAAAAAGGCATCATTTTCCCAACAGAGACTGTAGAAAAAAAGAGGCAAGGGGCAGGTGAAAAGGAAGAAATCAAAATTGAACATGGAAGGATTGAAGAACATTATTGTAAGAAAAAAGAAGAGAAAGACAGATGTTGTCTACATGGCTCAAGGTCTGGATTTGCAATACCAGCTGGATGAGAATTTAATACTCAGTGAAAACAGTGGGATTAATAAGACTAATGGTGATGATCTATCCTTCGTAACAATTGGTAGAGCCGATATTACCATATTAGAAGCTGAAGATTCTTCAGAGCTGGCCAGCAAAGGTATTTTTGTTATTGGAGATTCAATTATTAGAGGAACTGATATGTATATTTGCAGAGAAGATAATGAACATTGAGTAGTATTATGCTTGCCAGGAGCAAAAATAGAAGATGAGACAAGCCTTGGAATGCCTTAATGTAAGGAAGTACAGATCCATTTTTATTCATGTTGGTACAAATTGTCATCTGCAAGGATTCTCTGTTAGTATGGATATATGTTTCACAAATCACCTATAGAAAGAATAGTCAGGTAAAGGAAAATTTTTTTGGGTAAATACCCATATGGAAAAAAAATGTCCTGTTTTAAAAAATGGAAATGAGTAGAGCATCCAAGTCTAGTTTTGGGCACACGTGTTCAGACAGGATGGCATGCATTTGACAAGATCAGGGCAGAGAATTTTTGCAGCAGATATTTTACAATATTTGTCAAAATACCAGGCAGGATTTTTACCATGTCAAAAATGTAACAGTTCACAGACAGCAACAGTTGAGGCATCTCTGATGGTTGTTAATGCTAGCAGCATTAATAATGAAGTTTTTTTTAATGGAACATTTGCTACGTTCCCACAACATGTTCAGTGATAACACACCAATATTATAGACTGAGTAACTTGACAATAAAGACAACCCTGGAACATATAGTTTAGATGACCTAGAGGAGTTCATCAATTTCTGGCATGAAACACAGGAGGGAAAAATAATATTAGCTGGGGACTTAAATTTTCCAGAAACAAACAGACTGGAATAATATCGATTCAACAACATTAATAAGGAAATTATTCACAATCTATATTCAGGAACAACAATTGCTTCAGATTGTAAAAAAAAAACTACCAGGGAACAAAACATACTAGACATTGTTTGTGTTCCTAAAGAAATTACTGTTACTTCAAGTCAAGTTTTACCACCATTGATGCGCAGTGATCATGGGGTTATAATGGTTAATCTGTTGCTAGATAATTCTGCCAAACTGCAATCTAAACCATTGCACAACAGGTTAACTACAGATTATATGGAAGCAAAATAGCCACTATGTAAAACTAACTGGAGTGAGGTGTTCAGTGGAAAAACTGCAGATGGAATGTGGAAAGCTTTGAAAGAAAAAGAGTCCAAAAAAATAAAAAAAAAATGTTTTAACATCAGTATCTAGGCATACAATATAAGGGGGATATAGTTCCATAAGAACAAGATATCTGATTAAGGTGAGAGACAAAAAAATCTAAAAAATGGAAGACGGGTCGAACTACAACTTTGAAAACTGAAATAAGCTGGACAAACAGATTAAGCATAGTGTGAAACAAGATCAAGAAAATGTTGAAGACAATTTATATAAAGTTATTGAGCATAATAGGAAACCTTCTTTAGAGATACACAAGATGTGAAGGAGTAAAGACGCACAAATTGACTGTGTGCAGATTCTAAAATGTATTCTTAGACACAACAGATTATAGATATATTAACAAAATCTTATGCAAAACAGTTTGGTTCCACAAAAGGGGTGATAAGCTGCCCTAGTGACATCCAGGTAACTCCAAATACTGGAATCAAATTAGATTATATTGAAAAAGAACTGCTCAAACTGGAACCAAACAAAGCATGGGGGGGACAGAATTAGTAACAATAACCTGAGAACACTTCAGCAAGACCTTACTGTCCCATTATAATCTATTATTCACTCAGTCATATAAATATGGGGAGATTCCTTAAGATTGGAGACATGCTTATTAAACCTGTCTTCAAGGGAAAGGGGAGTACGACAAACCTAGAATCATATAGACCCTTAAATCTACTTTCATGTTGTGGAAAAATAATGGAGAAGGTAATGTTGGGTAAGTTATTGTCAGAACTGGATAGGCTGCGACTTGAAACCATATATCAGCATGCATTTGTTGAAAACAGATCTATTACCACCTGTAACATGATGTTCTATAACAATATAATAACAGCTATGAATGAAAAATTGTGCTGTGCTGTAATTTATATAGATTTAACTTCAGTACTTCAGGATGTCCCACGTGGCTCTGTCCTAGACCCTTGCTTGTTTAGACTGCATCTTTCAAACCTAACTTTTTCATATGAGGTGCTCTACAGTCTATATGCAGATGACCTGAAATTGGGTAAACTGATTACATGTGTTAACAGATCAGGCATGTCTGCAAAATAACTTGACTAAGTTGACCATTTGGGCACAGGAGAATAATATGCTGATAAATACACCAAAAACTAAGCATATTAGATTTGGGAGACATACATTGAAAGGTGAATATTTAATACAGCACACAGTGATTGAAACTGTAAACTTATTTAAGGACCTGGGTATATGGGTAGATTCAGCTATGAGTTTTTCTAATCATGTCAACTGATTAGTTAATAATAGTTATAGAACTATAGGTTGTTTAAAAAGATTTATAAAGTCTAGGAAATCAAAAATGCTGAAGTCAATGTTTGTTAGTTGCATTACACCCAAATCTGAGTATGGAATAACAATATGGAAACCCTTAAGAAAACAAGCATTAGTAAACTGGAAAGAGTACATCGGAAATATACCAAGGGCATCCATGGATGTGAAAATTTATTATGAAAGACTAAAATATCTCAACTTGTACAGTGTTTCTTACAGATATCTAAGAGGAGCACTTATTCAAGTATATAGGGAATTTAGAGACAACTACCTCTGCAAATGTTTGGGGTGATCAAAAATTACTAGAGACTCATCAGACAACCTATGTAGAAGATTCTATAGGAATGCGAAGTGTACTAATTGGTTCTCTGACAGAGTGGCTGATGCATGGAACAGTCTACCAAATTACATTAAAGCAAGTACTAGTTTAGATATTTTTAAGAACAGCCTGGACACTTATTATGGGAACAAATGTTTTGGTATATTCGCAAGATAGAAGGGCATTAATGCCCATGCTTGATATATTTGTATGTATATGTATGTATGTTTTATGGATTTAGGAATTTGTTCAGTGTAAAAAGACCTTAATTTCTAAATATATATAAATAGTTAATAAAAATCCTAAATAATGGGAAGGCTGACCAAAAGTAAAGATAACCAAGGTGGAGTGAAGGCAGAATAATGTAGATACCCCAGGTAAAACTAATGGCTCTGCTAGACAGTGGTGCAGGGAACTGATGGCTCTGCTGGACAGAGGCACAGGGAACTAATCTAAGGGGGTGGCGAAAGCCAACACATTCTGGCTTAGCTTATAAATGCCCTTTGGCAGATAGCCTAGTACTTACCTATGAACCTAAAAGAGGGTGTAAAGTAGGTTGGAGGAAGGTGAAAGGAAATGAGGACTAACTCTGGAATTTGGCTGTTAAATGTGCATAAGTGATAGTAGGTAAACTGCTAAGTAGACAGAAGATGAAGCAGTTAGAGGGATAATGCAAGGATATGATAATCCTCTAACTTGTATATACAGCAATTGGTTTTAATCCTTTAACCTGTAGGGACAGCTGTATGTAAATTGTATAATACTGGCATACATTTCAAAAGGTGAAAGCAATATATACACACATAAAGGTTCAATGGACGGTGTTCCATTTATTGCCAAACCAATACAATTAGTTTGTTGCAAAAAAATTGATGCATGTTAACAGAACAGGATATCGTGTAAATGTAATCCCTTATATTGGACTTGGTTCAGATGTAGAACTAAGATTTGGGAAGTTACCTCATGCTTTATCTGATCTGCTACTTAAATACTGAGTAACTGGCTAATCACTAGGGAAAAGTCAAGTGAACCAACCATTCACGTGGACTGCACAGTAGATGTAATTACTGTCTCCTGAGATTGTATTAATAAATGTTATCCTTGTTAAAAGGGAGTAAATATGCAAGATACTACAGGTAGGTTTCAGAAATATCTGGTAAAAGAAGGGTATAATAAAAATATTATTTGAATGAATAGATGCCCAAACCATGTGTTCTGCTACAAATGAGTGCCCCAAACACAAAATAAGTTCAGGTACCACGACAGATGAAAAAAGGCTGCTAAACATGTAACACTTTGGTAGCTTGGTTAGCTCTTGACAGAGCAGTGACTATTTGTAAGCAATGTAAAACACAGTAAACACAGGAATATAATAGAGAACAGACAGAGCACCAGGATGAAGTAGTGATTTTGTGTGTACATATATATTGCACTGCTTATAAATATTGATATCACTTTATTCATTAAATTACATAATTAATTGAATTATTAAAGGATGTTCCAGATTACACTACAGCAAAATCAGAAGCGAGCATCGCTGATGCATATGAAGGCAAGACTGAAGCAAATGAGCAAGCAGTTTGCATTAACACATCAGAGACCTCACCACCCACAGATATAAAGCTGAATGGTGAAAACACAGAGACACCGAATGAGCAAATAGAACCCGAGCAGAACTCGATGGAAAATGAAGATTTTTGTGCAGTCTGTTTGAATGGAGGAGAGCTGCTGTGTTGTGATCACTGCCCAAAAGTGTTTCATCTCACCTGCCACGTCCCGGCTCTGCACAGCTTTCCTGTGTAAGTACATAGTACTTATTTAGTACAGCTGTTTCTTTGATTTGACTAGTATTCCAATATCTGACTAATCTTTAGACGTGCAAGTATTTCATCTGATAAAAGTCAATGTTTTGTTTTCGATTTCAGTTTGATTCTTTCAAAAATTGTTAATGTGCTAGCAATGCAAGCAATACAATGAATTTGTTGAAACAAGCTATTCATTTTGCAGGTGAATGTGTAAAGCTGGATCATTTTGAAATTCTTGATCAGTAACTAATTTTATATCAACACAAAATTTTGACTATGAAAAAAAAACAATAATCTACTAACTTTTGTCCATAAGCAGAGAAGCAATTTCCTAACTGTATTCCATATGATGTTAGTGGAACAGAGCGACAGAAAGAGAGAGGTGTGTGTGTGTGTGTGTGTGTGTGTGTGTGTGTGTGTGTGTGTGTGTGTGTGTGTGTGTGTGCATATTACAGCAGCATATTTTTCTTTAAAAGCTGTTATCACTTCAGGAGCATTATTTGTTTTCATTTTTTTCCTGGAACTACTATGTCTATGTTTTTCTTTTGCAATAACATAAATGTAATAAAGTTCTAAGAAGTAATAGTGTTTAATGAACCAGTAAAACTAGGTAATATATGCTCTTCAGTTCCTTGGATAATATATTTTAAACCAAAGTTTCTTCAGCACTATGCAAAAGAGTCACTACTATCGTTTTATAGTACTTAATATATACTATGGTGCTATCTATTTATCATTCTGGAAACGTGATTTGGTCAAAGGTCCTTTATTTCAACTAAAGAGAATCTAAGTATTTTGGTCAAATGACATAATCATCAAAAAGCACAGCAGAGAAGAAGCAGGATGTCACTGTAGTGGGGATTAGGAACTGTTTCCTTTTCCCCACTGTTGCGTGTTCTCTGTTGCTATATAATAAATCATGAGGGTTATCTTTGCCATGTGGGTCTGCTTTCCCAGAACAAATCTTGATTTGGGCACAACAGTTTTCATGCTTTACATAAGTTTATCACAGAAGTGGTGAGAAGCCACTATTAAATGGAAGGTTTTTGCTCAGTAAGCATCACTTTTATCTGAAGCATTTCACAAAGGAAAGCTGCATTCCTTTCTGGGATGGATAACAGATTTGACAGAATATTTCCAAAACCTAATTGTGGTTATAATTTAAAAGAATATGTATTATCCTTTCTTCAAGTATTAATTGAAAATATGACTCATATGGCTTATTTGGTTTCAGTAAACTTAACTTGGTTTATTTTTCCTTGGTCTACTTGGATGCCTTCTAATATAAATCTAGATACTTTTGATATGAAACATCTCACATTAGAAATATTCCTTTCTCCAGATCACTCCACTTTTAGCATGGAAAGTTTATATCATGCATTAAAGCAATTCAATTTTAAATTGAATATTACTAAAAAGATAATACATTAACCCAGTATTTTTCACTTATACATTCAAGTAATTTATTTCAAAGGCTGCATCTAAATGACTAATGACAACTGCAGTTGCAGTCTTAATCAACCCATCCTTAATTAAATGTTTGTCAAATTGGTGAAAGTTTTTTTTTTTCAAATACTAATCAAGAATTTGTAACTATGTGAAAATTCTACAATGTTAAAACTGAATTATCCAACAGAAAAAAAATTTAAAGCCAATATTACCTGGAAGTACCCAACCATTCATCACACCTATCATTGAGTACAATGCCCCCTTTGGTATGTACCTAACCAGGCATATCCAAAAACTGGAATATCCACAGAGATTCCTCACTAAAAGAATACAGGGCATAAGTAAAATGTCCTATGCAGACCGTCTCAAGGCCCAATCCCTGTATTTTGTCTCCTACAGGCTTTTGAGGCGAGATGTATGCCTGGCATACAGAGCATTGTCAGACCCCACTCTGATGGACCTCTTGCATATCCACAAAACAAACAGCACCAGAATTACCCATTCTAAAGACTTAAACCTTGCTTGTAATATAAATAGGACCTGCTGGACAGACAGGTATGTATCCGAGAGGCTACCCCATCTATGGAAGAGGCTCCACATCCATGTGAAGCGGAGTTCCTCCCTAACCCAATTCAAATGCAACTTGGACAATTGGATGGGATACCATAAATATATCCCAGGTTTGGCACTTATGTCTCTAATGGACATAAGCAACCTGTAAATGGTTCATCTCCCAGGTGTCTGCTTTTAAATGTTTCATTTCCCAAACCCCTACTTACACTTATCAAAGGTATCAGAACTTGTCAGAGATTTGAGATGCATGGCTAGGCTTAAAAAGACCCTTGTGGTCATTAGCCTAGTAAACACCTATGAACCAGATTATGTGACATGGTTATGGTTTACAAGGTGCTTGGCACCATGTATGGTGACACTTTCCTTCTAGTCATTCTTGGTGGTTAAAAACATGTCAGATTGTCAATTCAACAACAAATAAGAAAACTGAATGCATACCTTCTGTATGAATTGTCTGAAATATCATACATCAAGCTAAAGATTTACACCTGGGTAGTATTACTACCTAGCTTAACCACTAAACAATTGATATTTGAAGTTTGGAAACAAATTTAGCCATAGTGATGAATTTCATGTAGAAAATGGTGGTTTACCTACAATCAAATTTTGTCTTATGGAGATGATGATTAAGTGGGTGCTGTTTAGCAATATTTGTTGTCTTGTGATGGTAGGAAGGGCTGGAAATGAATGGATATCATAAGATGCAGAGTCTCATTCAAGTGATTATTCAAAAAATATCTATATGTAAAAATGCTATTTATTACGGTCTAAGATTATTTGTATCAAGCTCTACTCAAAATCCAAAAAAGAAGCTAAACAAATCCGACAGAATATTTCCATTCAGGGGTCTATCATGGAAGTTTATAGCTTATAATGAAAACAAAACCAATTTCTGCTCACATTCTCCACCAATCTAGCATTAAGCAGTGCTTTCAGTAATAACAGTATTTGTAACCAGCTTTTCAATTTTTAAATGCAGGCATATTTACAAGACACACTTTAAGATCAAGAGCAATGTTTTTTACTACTTGTTTTTGTTGTATTTATGTTGTTATTATGTAATGTGAGCTTTCTGATTGTAAAACCTGTACTTATTTTATTTAAATCATTAGGCCTGTATTTATAATGTTTGAAACGTTTATTTTTTATTTACCAAATTACTCCCACTAGGCTAGAATCCTCTTTACAGGGGAGACCAAAGGTGGTATTTAAACTATTAGGGGAAATTTTGCCAGTGTATCTGGGAGCTTCCCCTATACTTTTAGATAGGTGCCATGGGAACTTTTACATCCACCTGAGCTACCACCAACTCAAGAAGATAGGGCCACTGTTCAATGCCTCATCCAAAAAATAGTATGCTCAGGAATGTAGTACCCTGTTTATGTTGCACTGCAGTGTCAGCAATTGATCTACCTGGTGTGGGAATAAAACCCACACCCTTCGATACCAAAGGTGAGTATGATACCTGTTGTTTCACTGACATGTGTGTGCTGAATAGCTGACCAGTAGTTTCTTGATTCTTTATCTTCTGGCAATACCTCCAGATATTGTCATAAAGCGTGAAAAAGTCCAGTTCAGTACCTCTGGGTATTGATTTGAAGAGAGTTTCATTATGCCAGGAACAGGTGCTTAGATTCTAGTGCACTCTGTTATTGAATCTCATTACTTGTTCTGAGCATAGCCAAGACTTATCACAGGACTTGGTTGGGCAGCAGAGTCTGGTGAATGTTCTGTGGGTAGCTACTTCACCCATGCATCAGACCTAGTATTGCTTGCAGAGAGCCATGGAGCCAAGTCTGACACGCAGGTAAAACTGCATAGCCATGTCCACTGTGGAAGCTCCACCTGTAGGGGTGGCATGGCCATCATACCTGTATGGTCTTGCAGAGCTACGAGACTAGCATGGAATTAAATCAATTTGTGAAAACAGAACACTGTAAGCCACCACACACACACACACACACACACACACACACACACACACACACACACACGAGTGGCTCACACTGCACTCTTGTGTAATGCAACACAGCTCCACCTGTACATAGAACTCAGTACTGCAGATAATCTGGATTTCCATGAAGTACTGCCTGCAGTACCTAGTCCCACATAACAGGTAGAGTTACAGCCTTGACAAAAACCTCATTCGGTATAATGAACAATTTTCATTTCAGCATTGATCCCAGATGGTATATAATATACGCAAACATATTTTGATATAGGCTATCATTCAGTGATTCACATACCCCTATTTTTATTTCTGAAGGAGTATCTCATGGTAAACAATACTCTACTACAGTGTTATATCTGTATTATTACTTTTTAGCCCTACCATTATACACTTTACTTTTCTGTAATTGTTTATTTGAATAGAAATGTTTTTAGTCAGTTATTGATTTATTGTCTGATTGCCTGACTGAGTGGCTGATTGACTCTGTCTCACTTTTTGCATTGAAATCTGCTGTAGACTACAGAAATATGCATATCCACTACTAGCCGCTTATCCCCTCTGTTATATCATCAGAATGAAGGACTGCGTGACTCGGGACATACCTGGCAGCTGCTCAGCATGTATGAAATACAACCACTAGTTTATTAAACTTCGTTCTAGTTAATGAATGAATGCAAAACTGCATATTTTAGGATCAGAAGGTCCACTTTACATGGCCAGAGTAAAACTACTGCAAAAATAAATGATAAAATGTCTTTGCACTTGATCTTTAAAATGTGGGTTAAACAGAATCAGTCACTTACTGTTAGTTTTTTTTTCCACAGTTCACTTCAACAATTTCAGTGTTCTAGAATAGACTGTGCTTTTCTCAACATTGGCTAACAAAAATAGTAATTACAAAATCAAAGTCTTTTGCTTCAAGACTATCTTTACCCTACAGGCAAGGGTAATTCCTTCACTTTCTCAGAACAGTTTATGTTCCTTTTCCAGTTTTAAAGAATAGCTTTCCAGACCACCTTTGTCCTTCACGTGCAGCTCTATGGAAAAACATTTGAGAAGCCTACTACTGACCTAGAGGTCAGCAGTGTAGAATTTGATTTCCTCCTTGAATAGTGGACAATTATACAGCCTAAATGTTGCCTGTTCCTCATTGATTGCTATAGAAGCACTCCTCTTCTGTTTTGTGCTGTCTCTCCCTGCAAAAAGAACTCTAGCAGACACATCCCACAATGAGCACTGTATTTTTCAGGCTTAGCAGTAACTTTGACATAATATATGCTAGTAGTGGAGTGTGGTAGGTTTTGCTTTCACACACATTCGATTAGGGGAGTGTTTACTTTTCTCTGAAAACTAGTCACGCATTTCAGACACAGTTATTAGTGGAATTTTGGAAACTGGGTGATGGCAGTTTGAATTATTTGTCTTCAAGCAATTGTTACATATCCTAATGTGTGGCACTCTGCCTAACTGGTCGGTCGTTGTATGAACAAAGCCATATGAACAGCATTGAGTCTCCACTTGTTATGAGGGATTCTGCATAACATCGTAGAAACACTTTTGCAGCTCTGTGATTCACATGACTGTTTTTTTTTTTTCCAAAGATAATATCTGAAATGAGAACTCTGGATACACTAAGGCTACATTATTCAGGCTACAGGGCTGCCGGCTATGCATTGCTTCTCTTAGTCTCCAAGTCACACGATTACACAGCTCACTATAGTTTTGTTTGTTTTGCTAGTGTGTTGCTTAACTAGGAAGCCATGCTCCTAGCTATATCAAACTCCTTTATTTTAGAATGTATATTCTTTAAAGTGTGAGTGATAATATTAACTTTTGTCATGCTTTTCCCAACAGGGGAGAGTGGGACTGCAGTCTTTGCTGTAAAATAAATTCAGAAAATGAAAATGAATATGAAACACAATCTCACAATGAAGACAGTAAAGGAAAGAAACTCGTACAAAGACTCTCATATATTGATCAGAAGGTGGGTGCTTTCTGCTAGGCAATGTACTAAAAGGTTATTTATTGTTAATGTGTTTGTCTGTTTGATTGTTTAATGAAGAAGTGGTACTATCTGCAGGGCCCTATAACTATCTACCTGTCTATGTCTAAATGTACATCCATCCATCCATTAATCCATCTGTTTGTCTATTTATAAATCATGGAAAACACAAATCCTCTGTGCTAAATGCTAAAGCACAGTTCTCAAAAGTAATCCTCTCATGTGATTCTATAAAGGAATTATTATTTGTGTGAAAGGCTTTATCTTGCCTTCCCTGAACTATAATACCTACTTGTTCAACACATCATAACTTCTAAAGGTCAGTGCAACCTTTGCAGGATAGAATCTAAAGAATCTTCAAGTCCAATGGTATTTTTGTGACCACACTTTAGTATATTAGAAGAAATAAATCTCAAACATGCCAAATGAGTTATGCTTTGGCTCAATTATCATTTAAAAGCGCATGCTACATTAATAAAGTAGATTAATATACTTCATGTGTATTACTTAATGCAAGAAAGATGATTCATACAGCTCACAGTGCATTTTGGATTGGGAAACATTTCTCTCTAAGAAAGCACAGCTGCAGTACTTAGTTAAGCCATCGTGGATATTTACCAGATGATTTATATCTGGAGTTATATTTATATTTGGATTTGCTGTTTATGTGATTGAAATGCTCTCAATATGAAAACTAATCTAAAATATTTCTACTTATAGGTTCATAGGTAGGTACTAGGCTATTGGCCTTAGGGCCTATATAAGCCTAGCCAAAAAATGTACCCTGGCTTTCGCCACCCAAGAAAATTATTTTCCTGTGCCCCTGTCGAGCAGAGCCACAGAAGTGATCCCTGGGGTGAATTTCCCATTTCCCATCCAATCAAGATTTTTCTTGAAGAGTGCTAATGAGGAGCTCTGTTTGAACAGATAGGTAGTCTTTTCCAGAGTATGGGAAGTCTCTTGGACAGGAATCTATCCCTCCAGCATGTTCTGTTTATTGTGGTGGCAAGGTTTAGGTCCCTAGAGCATGTAGCTCAGAGGGATTGGGATTTCTTTAAGTGGAGCATGTCCAACAGCTCTGGGTTTGAAATAGTTTTGTATGTTAGGCAGAGATCGCCCCTGAGTAGACGATATGCGAAGGAGTAAAGCTGTAGTTTTTTTTAGACTGTCTGCGTAGGGCATCTGTTTGAGGCCAGTAATCCTCTTTGTGAGGTATTTCTGTGGTCTTTCCAGTTGTTGTAGATGTCTTGTGAGGTACATACCAAAAGGGGCGTTGTAGTCTATAATGGGTCTAATGAGTGATAAGTAGAGGGGAACAATGACCTCTTTTTTTCTGGATGAGAATCCTTTTGTGATGAGGTGTGCCACGTAGAAGGATTTCCTGACCACTGTGGCAATGTGATTATCAAAGGAGAGACTACTGTCCACCTGTGTCCCAAGGTCTATCACATTTTCGGCATTAAGTAGACTACCAGATATGTGGTAGTTCATGGGTACAGAGTTTTACCAAAGGGGATGACAATACACTTTTTTGGCATTGAGCTTCAGGCCATGGCTTTGACACCAGGTATCTGTCTCAGTGAGGCCCTTTTGTAGTTTGTCCACATCGTTAGGAGTTTCGATTATGGCTCCTAGTTTGCAGTCATCTGCAAACTTTGTTAGCCAAAGACCTTCTGTGTTAGCCTGCACTTCAGAGAAGTAGATACCAAACAGGAGAGGACCCAGGACTGAACCCTGTGGTACTCCACTTGTCACTGGTCTGAAGTCAGATTTGGAATCCGCTACTTTCACAGTGTGGGTTCTGTCCGTGAGCCAGTTGGCAACCCATCTTGTGACATAGGGATTTATACCTAGTTTAGTGAGCTTATCTATAATTCCATTATCTGCCTTTCTAGTCTTTATATCTGGAGTTATAATATTTGGATTTACCATTTATGTGCGACTGTAATACACCAAATATTCAAATTAATTTAAAATATTTTCACTTATCTGCCTTTCTAGTCCATCAATAATAGCCTTTTCTGTCTGTTACATCCTCAAACCCATCTGTTGATTTAAACTCTACTGCAGTTACTGTTAATCTGTTCCTTAATCAGATAATTCTCTGTGAACAAATTTATCTCCAGTTCTCCGTAAATTTCCCTTTCCTTTCAGCTCTTACACACTTTCCTTTCCATTCCATCCTGCATCTTATCCTCTCCTCCCCTTGTCTATAACAATGCATGTTGCACATCGTATTCACCTTCTCTTGTATTCTATTCTAGTATGTTCATACCATCTTGGGGCCCTTCTTCATACACAACTCTTATGTCCATCACACTTGGCTTTTAAGAATGATCTGTCAAAAAAAAAAAAAAAAAGAAGAATCTGCATTTCCTTTAGTGGTTGCCAAAAACACACTGTTTCAGTATAACCTTACAAGTGCTTGTATTCAGTGGCACAAAGATGTCATCATCTTCCGAGTCTAAGTCCAGTCCCTAATTATTAAACTCAGCATCATTTTGAATATGCTGCTACCTTTTAGTATGCACTGGGTGATTTGGTGAAGGGATAATTATAATGTTGACACCTTTTCCTAATCTGTAGTTATCTTTACTGACATGCATGATCTCCCTTGAGTCTTCTGATTGGTGTATATCTTTGCACATTTCTGCATCATATTTCAACTTCTGATCATTCATTCACTCACCTTATAAACTAAAAAAACACTAAAGTCCAACTATGCCAAATGTGGTGAACTTGCCAGTCTTGGGAGGGTGAGGTCATCATTAACAGGTTAATCTTAATTCCACAGCTCTGATAAACAAAAGCTATTCTAATGATGCATGATTGAAGGGTGCTGTATATGTGATTTTGTGTGTGTGTATGTGTAATCAAAAGGTTGTGCACATGTGGTTTTGTGTGTATGTGTTTGAGTATATGTATGAGTGACTCATTGATTGAATGGATGTTTCTGTGGGTTCAGGGTGTGTGTGTGCATGCATGTGGATTTGTGTACATGCATGTGTAGATGTGTGTGTGTGCTTGTGTGTGTCTGTATGGGTGATCAATAGTGTGAATGATATGAGTCTGGTGCAAGATGGATGTTTGTGAAGTTTAGTTTCAGTGTACCAAGTAACATGTACTCCAAGGTAAGTACAATATTGGAGGTGATTATATTAACTTTAGCTGATGTGGGAAGCTTACCTCAATATAAACAGATTGTCTCGGGTGTGGCAGTGTTAAGTGGTGTATGTGTGCTTGTGTGCATGAATGAGCTTTTGATATATGTATGTGGCATGATACGAAGACTAATTAATATATATGCTTGTGTGTGTGTCTTTTTTTTTTGAAGTGGTCATTGATTAGTCTATTCTCAGCATTAAGTGTTGCACACAATAGGAATGAAATCTATATCATAATGCAATGGGACTGTACATTCCATATAATTGTGAAAAACTGAAACTGCAAACAAATGGTTAAACTACCACTAGCCATTTCAACTATAAATATTATACCCATTATAACACATCAGTCAGTAGGTAGTATATTCACTTTTAACTGAAATTGTTTGCTTTTATCATGTTTTTCTGTTCCCCCTTCATAGTCTCACTTCATCTCTCCCCATTAGCTGTCCCCTTCTCTGCCTCTTTACCTTATCTGTGTCCCCATAATTTATTTATTGATTTGACATTTGTTGGTCAGGTTAATCCGGCAGACCCAAAGCCCTTTTTCAGTGGAGGCCCGGAGAGAAAAGCTCCACAATGACAAAAATCAAGTAAAAAAAGGTGTGAACCCAAAAATCAAGTATAAAGCAAACACACACATATCAAAATTTAGAGAATAAACAAATATATGTAGTACAAGAATTAGCCCCGGAGAGTATATGCATTTGTACATCAAGGAAAGCAAGCTGTCTAGCGGAGCTGAAGCCCTTTTTCAGCAGAAATCCAAGGAGAAAATCTCCACAATTACAAAAGTCAAGTAAAAAACAAGTGAAAAACAAAAATCAAGTATAAAGCAAACACAGATGCATCAAAATTAAGAGAAGAAACAAATATATGTAGTACAAGAATTAACACCCTCCGAGAGTATATGCATTTTTACATCAAGGAAACCAAGCTGTACAATCTTTTCAGAGAAATGTTCTTGACTAGCTTCAGTAAGATGAGCTGAACAGTCACTGTAGATAGAGAGAGAACATTTTCATTGTAAGATAGTGAATAGAAGAAAGATAGGGAATTTGGTGAGAGGGAGGAGAGGAGTATGGGATAATCATTCAATGAGGGTAGTTAGAGTGGCAGATCCATGGGCTGGTTAGATAGTTTTTAATTGCAGCTTTGAATTTAAGCGGGTGATTGATATTTTTAATATCAGTTTATTCCAGGATTGGGCTGGGGAGTAGCTGTACAGGATTTGTCCTGTTTTTGTTTTAGGCTTGTAAATTTGAAGGTTTTGTTCAGAGCTTCATAGGGACCTATGAGGGGAGTAGAGGGAGACAGGAGAGGCAATGTTAGGACAGAAGGAAGGCACATATAAGATAGAATGAATCATTTGAAGTTGAGAGAGAAGATTGTGAGGGAGTTCTAGCAAGTTTAACTTTTTAAGAGCAAGGCAGTGGTGTGAGTGGTAGGAATGGTCAGCTGTGAATCTTGCAACTTTATTGTAAGTGGATTCAAGTTTTGTTAGGAGAGTGATTTGAAGGTTGGTAAGGTCTTGACAGCCATAGATTAGTGTGGGGAAGAGATAGGCATGGGATAGTGAGATTTTAACTTTATTTGATAAAAACGTTTAGTTCCTGTAAAGAAGTCCAAGTTTTTGATGGGTTTTCTTAATGATGTTGAGAATGTGCATATCAAATTTGAGGTGGTCATCAATGATGACCCCCTAGTAGTTTGGTGGGCAATTCAATGGATATAGTGGTGTTATTGAGTGATGAGATAGAGAAGGAGGATTTATGGTGGTTCATTGATTTGGGGATGAAACGTAGAAGGTTGGTCTTTTTTGGATTTAGAATTTACCAGTTCTTAGTGAGCCAATTTTCAATTGATAAGGATTTATGTGTCATTGTATTTAGGTTAGAGAGGGAATCTGCTATGGTGATAACTGTCAAGTGTGGGAGTAAGTTTAGTTTTGGACCAGATAATCCAGGTTTTGTCACTTTTTTTGCATTGAGGAGTGGGTGGAGAGAGTAAGCCAGAAGGAAACAATACATTTTACTCTAACAGTTCATAAAGGAGCAAACGAGTTGAGAATGTTAAAGAATATGGAATTGGATTTTAGAACGGCATCATCCTGGGGTAGGTGTTTAAGGAAGGACCAGTTAATGGCTGAGAGATGGTATTAAGCATATTAGAGTCAGTGCTGGACAGTTTATGATGATCTATGTACTTGTGTGGTCTTGTATATTGTGGAGAGAAATTAAGGACTTTGACTGGGCAGTGGTCACTGAGAGCATCAGACAGTGTTTCTGGGAAATGATATTTAGGGGGATGCGAGACTAGAATCCAGTCAAGAAGAGAGAGAGAATTTGAAGACTTCTTGGTGTAGGTAGGAGAGGAAATTAATTGTGAGAAGCCATGTAAATTATTATAGTGGCTAGTTACCTCTGAAGAGAGGGCTAAATGTTGACATGGCCTAGGGATGATGGTTTCACTCTTTAGTGTGCCAGGATAGAAAATTTTCTAGTATAGGGATATTGTCACCGAGGGGTAGGTAAATGGAAACTATGGGTCAATACATTATGAGCATTCATTTTGCAGTTAGCAATTAGCAGCTCAGCGGGTGAGGTGGAGGGATGGGGATAGGTAGGTGGTAACAGTGAGATGGTTGGAGAACATAATAGCAACAACTCCACCTTTTTTCTGCATTCTCTCAAGTCATAAGATGTTGTAGCTGAGGGAAGGTAGCCTTGCATAGAATCAAAGAGAGAGGAGTTAAAAGGTCCAGGGTTGGGATGGACATCACCAGATAGGCGCAGAGTAATTAAAGTAGGAAAATATTTAATGGAGGGGAGAAGTAATATTTTACCTTACTTTTAGGGGAGATTGAAAGGCTAGGAGGAATTTTGATTTTAGGAAGATGGTGAGAAGTGAGAGAGTTAGGCGACGCTGTTAGAAATAAGTGAGGCAGTTGTGGTATTGCTATAGGATTGATGAAGGTTGGTGAGTGGTGGTAAGATTTGACTGAAAAATTGTAGGAGGTGAGGTTGTGTAAAAAGATTGAGTACTGGTGGAGAGGAAAGACAGAAATAAGTTGTAAGCCAGCATGGTTGAGAATTGGATGGGTAGTGTGAGAGTAGGAGAAGTTAGTGGTTAGAGGTATGGTCAGGAAATATACAGTAAGAATAGTGGTGAGAAGTTAGTGTTTGGTGTAATGGGATTATAGGTAAAGGATTGGAAGGTATGTATAGGGGAAGTGTATTTTAAATTTAAATAGAAGGTAAGTAAGGTAGGAGTAGTTAGGCAAGTCCATTGTGCTATCAGCTCAGAGAGCAGAGGAAGATAGTTCAAGTACAGTTGGGTAGTGAGGGTAGTAAGAAGTAGATGTAGTTAAGGGAGGGTGGAGTAGGAGAGTAATAATGTACTGGTTAGATAGGTAGAAGAGGGGCATAAGAGTGCTAGGTCTGAAAGGATGCGAGTTGAATGTTAAGGAGGACAGAGGTAGAGGTGGAGGTAGATTGTGTGTTGCTTATTGGTGGAGAGGGGGAGGGGCAGAGGGGGAGTGGAAACAGGGGTATTAAGTATAAAGGAAATGAGCTTTGGGGTGGGTGGGAATGGGGGTAGGGTGGAGAGGCGAGTGAGCCCAAGCAGAGCAAGGGCGAATGGAGTGGGCTGGGCCATGAGAAGTGGGAATCATCTGCAAAAAACACTCAGCAGAAATTGAGAGAATTGTTGTGGAGAGTGACTAGTCAGGTAAGGCATTTCAAGTAAAATGTGGAGAATAAAGCTTAATTCCCATAAAGAGTCATCAGTTACTATTAATCAATTACTATCAATCAATTACTACTGGAAGGATGATCACTCTTGTTATCAAATGGTGTTAATTGGTGGCCCTTGAGGGGTATATTTTCTGTTTATACCTATTTTCTTTGACGTCATATTGGACATGTGTCATTTCTGAGCACTGGTCCTACATGTATGCTTACACATGGTTGCCATCTTGGGAGCCTGCTGACATTACTGTGGGAACTGTCATTGGCAGTATGACCCATATAATAGCAGCCCTATGCCCCAGCCACCCTCTGACAAATACATTGTCAACAGAATCTTCTTACCTTCCTTAGAATGGAACAACAGGCCACTGCCATACAATACTACCTTAAAAGTCAGTCTTCTAATTCTGTATCTGTTTGTTAAACTAGCTTCATTAGCAAAATGGCCAGCAATGATCACCATGTTTTAAATGTAAAACAAGATTTTATTAAGATAATAACAACTACACATTTTTATATGCTCTGCCAAAGACAAAATACTGAAACAAATGAAATGAAAAAACAAGACACCTTTGTGGCCCGTAGTATAAACAGGCTATACATCAAGAGAATGAAACTAATGTCCAAGAACAAGAGAGAGCTGGCTCAGCAGATTAAAAAATCCCTCTCTGGCATAAACAAACAATTAAGAAATCATGCCAAGTCCTCCAAAGCTAATTGCAAAGTAAAATAGCCTCCCTAGCTGAGAATAATCACAAGGCATTCTTAACTGCATCAAAATCTAAAAGGGAATAACCAGCTATGCGTTGAACCGGTTGTGGATGGCACCACCCATACTCAATTGGATGTAATAGCCATCTTGCTAGATGACAGATTTGGAGCAAACTTCATCCCCTGCCCCTTCAGTCATCTCTAAAATACACCTGCCACTATTCTTCAGCCTATTATCTCAACAGAGCAGGTCATCTCAGCAGTCTCCTAGGCCAAAAACATGGCATCAGTCAGATCAGACCACATTCCAGGTTGCCTTTTAAAAAAAACAACACATAACCTAGCAGACCCACTCGGATCTCTGTTTAAATGCAGCCTGTGAACTGGCTATGTTCTAGAGGAATGAAGGACAGCAACAGTAATTCCTGTGCACAAAGGGAGGCCATCAGCCAACCTTGGAAATTATAGGGCCATAGACTTGACTAGCCTCATCTACATGGCCATGGAATGAATCATTATTGAGCAGTCAGTATTGTGGATTGATTGGCCAGAAGGCTCCCATATGAAAGAGCAGTGGATGACGCAGGATAAAACTGAAGAGAATGTGGCACTGGAAGATGCGCTGGAGCTTTCAATAGAATGGCCACAGGAAATGCAGAACAAAGAATGTGGTCTCAGTTTAGAAGAAAATGATCTAAGAGAAGAGTTGCTTGACTTAATAGAAATGGACAGACATATTAAGAGCAATGAAAGAAATAGACTACAAAAAGTCAATAAACCCCAAAACATTACAAGTTTGATAAACAAATGAACACAGTAATTAGGACTGTCCATAGAGATTCATGTGATATAACAGAAGTAAATAGGATATATTACTGTGCAGCTAAATTAATAAAAGATGAAGTCTTACCACAAAAACACAGGGTAGTAAGGGAAAGGAAGGGGAGAAATCAAATACCATCATGGAAGTATCATATAGAGAAAACCATAAAGCAATTAAGACAAGAAGTGTCATTGTTAGAGTATAAGAAGAGAGATCAGATCAACAAAAATACTCAAAGATAGACATGATAAAAGCAATGCACAGTATCGGAGTAGATCAGGATCTGTTGTACACTATCTCAAAGACTAAACTAAAAATATCAGCACAGGCAGAAAAACTTGGAAGATATCCAGATAAATAAAATGGAAAAATACAAAATAAGCAATTTACTGATGACCCAAAAAAATATAGGGAATTAGGAAACCATGCAAAAGGAATTGAAACAGCACCAAAAAAGAAGAAATATATACATTTTGGAGAAATATCTATGAAGATCCTCTGGAACATAAGTAAGATGTTAAATGGATAGAGGAAGTAAAAGAAAGAATAAGAAGTTCAGATATACAAGATATGAAATGGGATGAAGTGATGGCCAGAGAGATTGAAACAAAGTTAAGAAAAACTCTTAAATGGAAAACCTCAGGCTGAGATGCAGTACCTAACTTCTGGCTAAAAGTGTTAAATCTTTAAATGAAAATTTAGGTATGAGTAAGAACTATTTATATGCATGCCCTGACCAGACACCAGCCTGGTTAAGCTATAATAAAAACTATTGACCAGTAACTTGCCTTCTGGCGACATATTAACTGTACACTGGAATTGATGCTGACAAAGTTTATAGTCATTTAGAAGAAAACTCAATCATGGCAATAGAACAAAAGGGTAATAAAAAGAAAATTATATTGAGCAAAAGATCATTTGTTGTTAGTCATAATGAAACTGTAAAAAGGGGAAAAATCGAAGTATGGCATGGATAGACTATAAATAAGTGTTTGACAGTATCCCACATTCATTGTGTGGTGAGTGATGGTCCCACCACTGCCAACCAATATGTGATGATCCCACCACTGCCAACCAATATATGACATCCCCATACTGGGCCAGCAATCAAGGAGCCTGAATCCTCACCACTGACACTGGAGAGGGACATGCACTTGGAATACAAAAGGATACACTCAGTATTAAAAGATGCAGACCTCCCTGCATCAAACACAATTTCCCTTAAGAGCACACTGGGAACACACTCAGTCCAGGGTCTGGATTCCTCTATATATGTCTCCCTCTAGGTCCCTAGTAAGGCTCCCCACTGGTACAGCTGTAGGGTTAGACTTGGCCACTTGGCAGAGGGCCAAGACCTCCAGCACCCTCTGTAAGCCCAGTGCTTGGTGTCCCTGCTCCAAGTAGACACACACACACACACACACACACACACACACACACACACACACACACACACACACACACACATGGGAAATGCTGGCATAGATTTACCTGCTGTGCCCCTTCTGCTCAGAGTATAAGGTAGTTATCACTGCCAGAAAGACACTCCACAATCAGCTACTCTAAGGACCATAACAAAGAGTGTCTAATTATACTGAGTAATATTAATACTAATACAAATGGTAGTAGTTGACCAATATGGCTAGGCCTTCTGGAGTGGCCCACACAGTGTCACCAAATACATATAAGCACTCTCAAAGGTTAAGAAATTTCTACAAGAACCAGCCACAATAAAAATTTAAAATATATTTAATAATAAATAATAAAAGAACAAGAAAATAGTAAATATATATATTTACAGTAAACCAAACAGTTCATATCACAGGGAATATTGAAAATAACACTGATGGACAGACTCAGACAAATAAAGGAAAACAATCTCTAAGCTAAGCTTCACTATATTCGTGACTGAATCTAGGAGAATTACTATTCCATAATAATGTATTTGATAGAGCAAGGCACATTGAAATACATGAAGTCTTTCTAGTCAGGTTCCTCAGAACAGAATATTCCTTCCTCAGAGATTACTCCCTGTAAAATATAATATCCAAGATGGCTTGCAGAATGACCTCATCTGGTCATCTGACTCTAGGTTCTCACAGTAACCCCCTTTGAAGCTGAGAAAGAAATCTATCATAGACTGCTACAATACACATCTTAAATGTTTATTGGCAGTGCCTGGGGCTTCCCCTCTTTTTACTGAGCTAATGAACAAAGGATTCTTCCAGACCTAATGTCTTGGGTCCTTTTCAGCACTGCAAGGTGACATTTTAATGGTTTAACAGCTCATTTACATTTCCCTTGTTTTTCTTAAAATATGCCAGCTGGTTAACCTTTACTGTCCTAGTATCCTGTATTAAAACATATGCATTTAATTCAGTTACAATAATACATGTACATTTCTTTTCATTCCAGCAGGGGGCGCTGTTGATACACTTTAACACAAGCAAACCTCACAAATACATTTTCAGCACAAGCATCGGTACAAATCAGTTTGATATACAAACAACATATAATTATTTACAAAATTTCAGCTAGCTGTGTTGGCAAAAGTCATACATCTACTGCCCAACTTCTCCTTGCATGGCTGGCAGTACCTCCTATTGTCACACATGAATAAAAGAGTGCTTAAAATGTATAAGATACATACTACACTGATTGATTACATTACAGCAACCATGAAACAGTGGCATACCACTTTGCAGTTGAACCATAATAAAGGACAAATTATTATTCCATGGATAAAAATTCAAAGGGGGATATTCCAGGATCACTCTGTCACTGCTGCTATTTTGTCTTGCCGTTAACCCATTCAGTTGTCTACTTAACAGGTTATATACAAGTAATTCCAATGGCTGCAAGAATTAAGCTGTCTCAATGGTATAAAATAAAGCCAAAAAACAAAAAAACACCAAGAGAGAGCAGACACGGCTAGGCAAATATAATAAAATCCACAATTTATTACAAAAGAAATAGTATGTGGTTTTGCATTGATAACCAACGCTTCATCAGACATTAAAGAATTATCATTCAGTTAAAGTATTTAAAACACAATGTACCCAATCAAACAGTTTCACACACACACATCACATAACCCACCATGAAACCTATTAATTATACATAACAAGTTCTCATATTTAAATTGAGAATGCGTTATCTAGTAAAACACATCTCCACATGATGTATTTTGCTTTAGAACTGTTAAAAGCTGTTATATCTGCCTGGTGAACTAACAAAGCAAAAAATATTCAACAATAAATAAAGAATATAATATAAAGTTGCAATTTGTAATCATTCTTAGTCAGGATAGAATTTTAAAGCTTACCTAAGCCAAGTAAGTCTACAGTAAGCTAAAAATTTCAAGTTGATATTTCTCATTCTGAGTCTTCTCCATTCGTTGAAATTGCTTGAACTTCCTGTTTATATTTAAGCAATCAATGGCAGTGTAGAAAAACATGTGACAGTTGCTCTAGTAACCTAAATCTCTTAAATTATGACATCCAAATCCATAGAAAATTTGACATTCAAAGCAAAATATAATGCTTCATATTTCTGTGGTAAAAGTATAACAACTGCTTTCATAACAAGTAACATGCAATGAATGTGGAAACGTTATATACATGCTGAGATGACTCCATATACATTACCCAAGATACCTACCTTGGCTTAAGCAATAAATAATCAAATGTCTTAGATAATAACATTCAGACTCCTAGAAAATAAAGCATTCAAGTCAAAATATAATAATAAACTGCGTAATGAATAACACACAGTAAATGTGGAAAACTAAAGCAATATAATATGTGAGTCCAGATGTCTCTATATGTGAATTACTCAAGATATACAGCTCAGCTAAACCAAACAATATTTAAAGACATAGTGTTCATCTCTAGAGCTGTGTTAATCATACAAAACTAAAAGGAAATCTGAAACAAATAATTACTACAAAAATAAGAAATAAAATGTTCAAATACTGAACATTAGAACTCTTAAAGCTAAAACAAAATAGCATAATGGGTATGACAATATCAAATAAATAAACAGGTGAATCTTTGAACTACAGTATATGTAAATAGTAAACAATGCAGTGTAAATATAGAAAATGCAGGTTGAAAAGTCAGCATTGAAGCTATATCAGAATATAAATAAGGCTCAAAACAGTATTAAATGACATGAGGTAGCAACTAGTGTTTTAAAAAAGAACCATCCAAGTGTGGAAATCTGATTATCAAGTGTCAAAAACAAAAAATCATTGTGCTCATATATAATTTATATTAAAATAATAAAATAGTGCACATAAATGTATGGTAAGATGAAATATATCTATATATCATCCAAATAATAGATGGCGAGGAAAAACATATATGAACAAGACAGATTAATATAAAAGCGTATCTTAAATATCAAGGGACAGAGACTAGAATATATCATGCAGAAGTTGTAAGAATAGTGAAACAGATTTAATGGATGAGTGATCTATCTTTTTAAAAACGGCTTTAAGGAAACACTATCATTGAGGCCATACTGTCTATCTGCTTGTAGTTTTATGATTTATCTTTGTTCCAATTTCTCAGTTCTTTTCTTAATATCCCCCATTCTACTGACCTTATTTGTTATTTCAAGTACCATCATTTTAAATTAATGTTGGAAGCCAACATCAAGTCACATCCTTCTTATTCATTTTATTTATGTGTTCTCTACCTCTGCCTGTGAGGGTCCTATTTGTTTTACCAACACAAAATCTAGGACAATTTATGCAGTATGCTAAATAAACTAGATTACGTGTTGAGCAATCTGCATAGTGCAAAACTCTATATTCCTTCCCAGTGGTTGGATGTATAAACAAATGATCTTTGGCTGTATGTGCCTTTATATGGCCAATGATCATTTGTTTATACATCCAACCACTAGGAAGGAATATAGAGCTTTGCACTATGCAGATGCCTGTGGCTGACCAAGTTCGCTGACAATTGCAAATCTGGAGCAATCATTGAGTCCCCTTTGATGTTAATATACAGTAGACAGGGTTAACACAGACAAATGACTGGTGTCAAAGCCATGGATTAAAGCTAAATGCAAAAACATGCATTATTATTCCCTTTGGGAAAGCTGACATCCCTTCTAATTACATTATAGACAGTAACCCCCCTAAGTGCAGACCCAGTGGTACATGATCTGGGTACTCTGGTTGATAGTAACCTGAACTTTGACTTCCACGTATTCACAGTAGTAGGGAAATCATTTTATGTGGCACATCGTATAAGTAAACCATCACATCTAGACCTAAGGATGTTATAATCCCATTATATGCAGTCCTCATCATACCAATAATTGAGTACAATGCTCCCTTTTGCATGTACCTTTCCAGGCACCTGCAATAATCGGAGAAACCCCAGAGGTTTCTCACTTAGAAATTACAGGGTATGCAAAACAAGTCTTACACAGAAAGTCTGAAAGCCCAGTCACTGTATTCTATCTCCTAAAGTTTGCTAAGGGGTGGCCTGTGCCTGGCTTTTAGGGCAGTCTCTGACTCTGCCCTGATGTAAATGGTACACATTCATAAATCCAACTGCATGAGGGTCACTCACTCCAGGGATCTTAACCTAGCCTCTGACATGAACAGGTCATGCTAGAGAGATCCATACATCTCCCAGAGAGATCCATACATCTCCCAGAGACTGCCACTTTCCTAGAACAAGCTTCCAATCCACATGAAACAGAGCACCTCCCTGACCCTCTTAAATGCAACCTAGATCAATGGATGGGAGACAGCAAATTCACTCCTGGGGAGGTCCCCATGTCCCTCCTGGACAGAAGTTATTATTAACTAGCATAGACCCTTATCTCAGCAAAGTTCACTCACCTAAGCACCAACAGTTGGGGCAACTCAGAATAAATATGGCTAGGCTTGTAGGGCTCTAGGGCTGTTAGCCTTGTAACCTTCTAGTCACCTATGAACCTAAATATGTGTGTGTGTGTGGGTGTGTGTGTGGGTGTGTGGGTGTGTGTATGTATATATATATATATATATATATATATATATATATATATATATATATATATATATATATATAATATGATTTGCCTTCAGTTGGTTGACTAATATGAATGTCAACATCTGAAAGATAAACCACTCTACATCGAAAACGGAAAAGTCGACTTCCTAGTATGCATGTGTTGAGGTTGCTTCTTGGCATGTTCAAATATTACTTACAAAATGAGATAAACCACATTCCTGAATCACAAAACACCAACAAAACAACCAAGGAAGGCAAAAATATAGTTTTTAGCGTAAAACATTCCCATACCATCTGTTAATTATATATACTAACTCCGAGAATGTACAATCCCCAGGGAAAGAGAATATTCCCCTACCCGGAGACTCTCAATATTGCCTGCTGACTATATATTCAGCCAAATTTGGCTGATTAAACAGATGTCGACCATATTCCCTGTCAATCAAACCAAAGGATCTGTTACTATACTGTAATGGCTTTCTCTTTTTCCTGTGTTTTCTGCATTGATTTGATCTTATCTCACTTTACAATGAAGATGTACAACAATATTTTTTGTTATGATGCAATGTAAATCAGTTCCTTCAGTTTTATGATGATCTCTGCGTATACAGTCCATTTATATTTTCAGTATTTGTCTTGTTCTTTGCAACCCAGGTTGAACTTGCAAATGGTCATGACCGATCAGTACTCTGCTCTGGTAAACAAAATAAAATGGTAAAACAGCTGATTTTATATTTAAATAATTTATACATGTATCAGTTTGACAAAGGCACTGTAGTATTTGTGTTGATCAACTGTATTTTAAATTTCATTTCTGGTGAACTTAAATGTTATAACTCCATTATTGCTCTACTTTCTCTGCAGAAATGTGAAAAACTTGTGCTGTATATCTGCTGCAACAGCTTCAGCCTTCCGTTCCATGAACCTGTCAGCCCACTGGTAAGAAACTGCATCAAGAAAAGCAAACTGTGACAAGGGTTGTAAGTCAACTAATTGCATTACAAACTCAAACCCATTGTGTTAATTGGAAGAAATGATGTAAACCTACTATGGGAAAAGGAACGCATGATGTTGTCCCATAACTGAACATTAAGTACCCTAATCTGTTTTGATCCTCTCCAAAGTTAGCTTAATGCTGATTTGGGTTGACTTGCCTCCATATTGCTGTATATTTTTATACGTAGCTTATGACTTGAAGAAAGTTCCATGTTGCACATCTCACTAAAGTACAAATAAAAGAAAAATATATACTAATTTCAGTGACCTGGAATTCTGGAAGATGGAATTCAGAGATGAAATATTAAAAAACATGGTTTTGTTTTGTTTTTATATCTACTAGTAATGGTTGTCAACTGTTTTTTTAACTATATTTTAATGGTTCAAATGCAAAATAAATGTTTTGAAGGGTTATTCCAATGTGAGAACATTGTCCTCCCCACAATCCCATTTTATATATATAGTTATAAGTGTGTGTGTGTGTGTGTGTGTGTGTGTGTGTGTGTGTGTGTGTGTGTGTGTGTGTGTGTGCGTTAAGTATGTTTAAAAATGGAAGAAAAATAATTACTTTCCCCACAGCTCTCAATCAGGTCTAACCCAATGGCACATCTTCCTTAACACAATAGTCCCATTTGTTCCTCTCTTTTGGCCAACAGCCAAGCACTTTCTAGCCCAGGTGACAGTGCTTTGGCCCATTTGTTCCTGGGTGAAAGGCCTAATCAGCCTTTTCATTCCCCCAGAGAGGTGAGTGACAGGTGACCACCAGAAGTAAGGAGAAGGCTAGACTTCTAGACCTAGTGGTCAGCTTTCTCATCCCAATGGAGTGCCTAATCTTTGCAGTCACTCATTAGAGCTCCACTAGAGCTGCCAGCTTTGGGAAGCATATCCACCTCCTCATGCATGCTAATCCCTGACCTCTAAGCAGCACCTGAGCTCTATGGGTACAGCATAGACTGCTCCCTCTAAGTGATACCCCAGCTGAGAGCCATAACCACCTTGTTCCACCCAGGATGAGTATGTTGAAAACAGCTGCTCAGTCTTGTCCTGCCCACCCAGCTCTCTCAAGTACCATTGCCAGTAGTCAAACATGGGTCTGCTGGGTTGCAGTCAGGGCTTTGTCACTCCATGCCACAGGAATCTGGTTTAAGATATTTACATTTATGTGCTCATCAATGAAAAAGAGTAAGAAAGGTTGTCTTTACCTCCACTAATGTATAGTTTTGGAGTGAATATATTTATAGATGCTGATCTTTAATCATCTTATTTTTTTTCTGACTTTTTCATGAGGAAGAGCTCATATGACCTTGTACTTTCATTTTGTTATATAGCCACATATGGACAAGACAATTAAACAGATAGGCAGTTAGCTAGGTAGAAGCAACATGTAATACGTTTATTTCCAAAATATTTTTAATACTAAGCAATTTTTATGTTCATATAGCCCTGCAGTTGTGTTTTTTCACAGTATTCACTTTTGTATTTTTAAGGACATTTCTGACAGTGTACAAAACATACTCCAAGGACCCTCTTATACTGTGTGCTTTATCATTGTGGGTTCTATTAATATAGACAATAAAAAATGATGTTTTAAACAGATTCACTTTAAGACTATCTCACATGTAATTTATATACCTAGTAGAGTCTGTAGGACCATAGTTAGTTAATGTATTAATTAAGGGTTTAAAGCTTCACATTTCTATAGAAACCTTGCCACAGTCTTAAAATATTCAGCAAGTCATGTTCCACCCCACTTAGTCGACAGTCTGTTTTTGTCTCTCCTTATTTCAACCCATTATTAGATAGCCTGCAGAATGTTTACAATATTATATCCAACCTTTCTTCTCTCTAGCCATGTTATCCAACAGAAATCAGTCTGAAAAAGAGCCATATCTTATTATGGATAAAAAATTTCTCAGGACCTATACTGCTGCAGAAAATCTTACCATATTGGCATTGTCTCCTGCTTTCCAAATAGTGTCTGATACATATCCTTCAGTGTCTGTCTTAGCACCCCCCCCCCCCCCGGTCAAATTATAATGTTCTATATTTCAGCTATGTATCCAGACAGGTTATCTCTTTTCCAAAGTCATACATAGCTTGCAGAAGGAGCCCACTTTACACACCTGGTTATTGCAATATACTTTGTGACTGTATGCTCATCTTTAAATCACAATGTG